>NC_084612.1:68314443-68566943 GCF_033978795.1 Nerophis ophidion
TTGGACCGCAAAAGGTGGAGAAAAATTAAGACTGCTTCCATGTTGTTGTAAGTGGCTGATATATTTGCACGCCCTCACACTGTGGTGCTAAAAGAGAGCAAATGAAATCCACCAACATTGTTTACCCACAGGCCATCCAAATCTAATCAAGAGGTGAAAAACACCAAAGTAAATGAAAACATCGCAAATCTGCACCGCCTAATAGATCCATTGCCTTGTCGGGCTGTTAATATTCCCAATCCAGTCCTGCTTCCCCTTCAGCATTGTTGCTCTTCAGTCTCATATAATAGACTTGTATCGGCTTGTTGCCCTCAAACAGTATTTTTTTGAGCACCAGAAACGTTTGACGACATTTCCCCAATATAACAGAGCCTGGTAGTCACAAGACATCAGGCGAGGCAGGACAACTCTTCAATGTTTACCTCAGAGTTTTACGGTTTACCCATATTTGTATAGTACCGCGATTCTAATTAATCATATTCGGTACTATACCACGTCTGAAAAGTACCGGTCCGCCAAACCCCGTCGTCGTCACGTCTTGATATTGCTGGATTTACGAGCAGACGAGCATGTTCGGCAGCGCACAATCACGGAGTACTTACAGGCAGACACAGTGTGTAGACTGAAAAGGGAGAACGGACGCATTTTGGCTTGAAAAGTAACGATAAAGGTGAAGTCATAACACTGATATGCCCTCAAGAAGAGGTGCTTTAAAGGGGAACATTATCACAATTTCAAAAGGGTTAAAAACAATAAAAATCAGTTCCCAGTGGCTAGTTTTATTTTTCGAAGTTTTTTTTCCAAAATTTTACACCTCACGGAATATCCCTAAAAAAAGATTTAAAGTTCTTGATTTTCCCTATTTGCGATGCGACTGTCCATTTCCCTGTGACGTCATACAGGGCTGCCGATACAAACAACACGGCGGTTACCACAGCAAGATATAGCGACATGAGCTCGGATTCAGACTCGGATTTCAGCTGTTTAAGCGATTCAACAGATTACGCATGTATTGAAACGGATGGTCGGAGTATAGAGGCAGATAGCGAAAACGAAATTGAAGCTATTGAGCGAATAGCTATTGACGCTATTCCGCCATAGCATGGGTGTACCTAATGAAGTGGCCCATAGCATGGCTGCCTTATTAGCATCGCCGGTAAAATGTGCGGACCAAACGATCAGGACTTTTGCATCTTGTGACACTGGAGCAACTTAAATCTGTCGATTGGTAAGTGTTTGTTTCGCATTAAATGTGGGTATTTAGTTTCAAATGTACATACAGCTAGCGTAAATAGCATGTTAGCATCGATTAGCGTAGCATGTTAGCATCAATTAGCTGGCAGTCATGCCGCGACCAAATATGTCTGATTAGCACATAAGTCAACAACATCAACAAAACTCACCTTTGTGATTTCGTTGACTTAATCGTTGCAAATGCATTTGCAGGTTATCCATACATCTCTGTGCCATGTCTGTCTTAGCATCGCCGGTCAAATGTGATGACACTCTGGCACATTCAATGGGGGTCTGGCGGCAGATTTCTTGCCAGTGGTGCAACTTGAATCCCTCCCTGTTAGTGTTGTTACACCCTCCGACAACACACCGACGAGGCATGATGTCTCCAAGGTTCCAAAAAATAGTCAAAAAAACGGAAAATAACAGAGCTGAGACCCGGTGTTTGTAATGTGAAAATGAATATGGCGGGTGTGTTACCTCGGTGACGTCACGTTCTGATGTCATCGCTAAAAGAGCGATAAATAGAAAGGCGTTTAATTTGCCAAAATTCACCCATTTAGAGTTCGGAAATCTGTTAAAAAAATACATGGTCTTTTTTTTGCACCATCAAGGTATATATTGACGCTTGCATAGGTTTGGTGATAATGTTCCCCTTTAAAGTCCTACTGAAACCCACTACTACCGACCACGCAGTCTGATAGTTTATATATCAATGAGGAAATATTAACATTGCAACACATGCCAATACGGCCTTTTTAGTTTACTAAATTACAATTTAAAATTTCCCGCGGAGTTTATTGTTGAAAACGTCGCGGAATGATGACGCGTGTTTGTGACGTCTCGGGTTGTATCGGACATATTAGCCCAGCACCACACACGGCTAAAAGTCGTCTCTTTTCATCGCATAATTACACAATAATTTGGACATCTGTGGTGCTGAATCTTTTGCAATTTGTTCAATTAATAATGGAGACTATAAAGAATAATGCTGTTGGTAGAAAGCGGTGGATTGCAGCTGCCTTTAGCACCGAAACACAGCCGGTGTTTCTTTGTTTGTTGTGAAGCTTTAACACAGAGCGGTCAAGCGAACATGTTTCTCTACATCAACCAGCAAGTTTTTGGATGGGAAAATTGTGATATTAAGTCAGCTCTTACCGGAGACTTCAATGGATTAAGCGACTTCCTCCTGCAGCTGTCAAAAAGGCAGCTGTGATCTTGGCTCCTCCATTGGCTTCTCTGAGAGACACTGGCGTTCACCGCAGCCATCCGACTTTCAGGTATGATTTTACAATCTCACTAAAACACTATTAAAACAATCAGCAGATGAGGGATCTTCCATAATTAGCATAGTAAATGTGTTTAATTCCATCCGAAACGGTCCCACTGGAGCCATCGCCTTTTTTTTTTTGTGCTTCACTCTAACTTTCCTCATCCACAAATCTTTCATCCTCGCTCAAATTTATGGGGGAATTGTTGCATTCTCGGTCCGAATAGCTCTTGCTGCTGTAGGCTATGATTATAAAAAATGTGAGGATGTGAGGAGCTCTACAACCCGTGACGTCACGCGCACATCGTCTTCTACTTCCGGTAAAGGCAAGGCTTTTTTATTAGCCACCAAAAGTTGCAAACTTTATCGTCGATGATCTCTACTTAATCCTTTTAGCAAAAATATGGCAATATCGCGGAAATGATCAAGTATGACACATATAATGGACCTGCTATCCCCGTTTAAATAAGAAAATATCATTTCTGTAGGCCTTTAAGACACGGCTAAAGTCCAGACCCAGTCAGCAGTGTTTTAGTTTCTTATAAATCACTAATCTTTGTCTCCATGGTGACAAATAAAATAAATTTCTTTCAAGTATCATCCTCAAACATGCTTCACTACACACCATAGCTCACCTGCATCAAAATGTAAACAAACGCCATTGGTGGATCTACACCAAACATCCACTGTAATGATACCAAGTACAGTAGCGTATCTAGTTGATACTACTATGATCAGGTGAGGTCTTTAAATATGACCAATGTATGATCCTGTAACGTCTTGGTATCGGATTGATACCCACATGTGTGATATCATCCAAAACTAATGTAAAGTATCAAACAACAGCAGAATGAGTGATTATTATATTTTAACAGAAGGAAATGGAACACAATAAGAGCACTGATGAGAAGTAAATACGGTCAGGCTTGCCCCTGACAGTTTGTCTATGTTTTAGTTTTTTTCCTCTGCATTTGTCTGTTTCCTGTGTTTAGTATTTCCTGTCTTTTAGTTCCTGTCAAGTGCTCTTAATTTGTCAGCTTCCTGTCTTGTTCCCTGAGTGCTGTGTTCCTCCTCAGTGTGTTTAGTATTTCCTGTTTAGTGCTCTTATTTTGCCAGCTTCCTGTCTTGTTCCCTGAGTGCTGTGTTCCCCTTCAGCTGCGGCTGATTGGCACCTGGCCACACCTGTTGCCAATCAGCCGGCTCCTATTTGTACCTCCTTTGTCTTGTGTCAGTTGCTGGATCATTGTATTGTCGTGTCAATGTCACGTCTAGTCGCTCTTGTGATGTGTTATCGCTCCTGTCTTTGCAGCGTAGCGGTAAGCTATATTCAATTGATGTTTGTAGCTTACTGTTTTTTGTTGCCTGCTTCCGTTTTATTTTTCATTATACAAGTACGACTTCTGTTTGCCTGTTCGCTACCCGCTAGCATCCACGCCAAGCTCCTGTTCATTATTTTCTAGCTCCCAGGCTAGCTCCTTTTGTTTGATTATCCGCCTTGTGCGCGCTTTGTGTTTGTACCCTTTTGATTTTGTTTTTGTCTTAGTATTTAATTAAATCATGTTTTTCACATTCCATGCCTGCCTCCATCTCTGCATCTTGGGGTTCATCAACAAATACCCTTGACAAATACAAAAACAAGGACACAAACAGAAATTAAGTAACAGACGGTCAAAAAACAAATTGTCACCAAGGGTGAAAAACGAGGAATGCAAGTGTGTAGAAAAATCACTAAAGCGAGGAGAAAAACCAGGAGAACGTAATTGTTGCCTACAGCAAACATTGACCCAGCAACTAATGCTGGGTGACAGAAAACTATCAAGGGGAGTGATTTACCAAAACACCTGCTGGGAACACTAATTGCTAAACAAAGACAGGTGAGGAGAATCAGTGGCCATGGAAACCAACAGTAAAGAGGGTGCGCCCAGGACACGGACGAAACAGGAAACCTACTGTTATGGTTAAACTGGGAGGTGACGGGAACTGACACCACAGGGCAGTAATGTTCAATAATTTATTGTATATATATATATATATATATATATATATATATATATATATATATATATGTATATACATATATATATATATATATATATATATATGTATATATATATATATATATATATATATATATATATATATACATATATATATATATATATATGTATATATATATATATATATATATATATATATATATATATATATATATATAGTTAATATCCATCCATCCATCCATTTCTACCGCTATGTGTGTGGTTAGCTGAAGTGTGTGTTACCAAGTGTTGAACGAGAGACGAGGAAGTCCAAGGGAGAGAAAAGTCCGAGTCCAAGTGGGAGGTCGAGATCCAAGAGGCGGTCACGGAAGCAGGGGAACGACAAGGAATGTCGAGACACACAGCAACGTCAAACACGGGAACGGAGGTCTGCAGTAGGATCGACACGACAATGAAACACGGAGGGAAAAACAGAAAGAGAGCAAGATTGCATAAAGCATCCGTTGACCGCTTACTGTACGGAAGACTATATTCCGGCGCCTGATGGCAAGTTGAGCAGGCTTGTGAAAGCAGATCCTTCATAGAGGCAGGTGTGCTGATTGCTGGTAAATGATTGCGGCTGGTGGTTGCTGCAGGGCGGGGAAACGCACGCATGGACGTGGCCATGGGCGTGTCCTGAGGTGCGGAGAAGAGTGCAACGATGAGGGTGCATTCCAATGCGGCCTGGCCGTGACACCTACCAAACATAAATCATGCCATGACCCGGGTGACGGATCATGACATAACCCCCCCTTAAGGGACGGATACCAGACGTCCCAAGGAAGAACCCCCCCTTCAAACCCCTTCGACTAAAAAAAACAAAAAAGTCCAAAGTCACGGGAGGGCGAAGGGAGTACTTGGCAGAGGGTCGCCAGGCCAAGTGTCCCCGCAACCAGCGAGAGAAAGTCAGGTGGCGGCGACGCGTTGAACGCCGGCGCAACTGGCGAGGCGGGCGACCACGGAGGTGGAAACGAGTGGTACCAGAGCATCAGCAGCTGCGGATCGTTGGCGACAGCGCGGACGAAGTCCACAACACGGCCGCATCTTTGGCCGACAAGGAGGAAGTCGCACTGCCGGCGGCGACAATGATGACGACAGCGTCGTTGGTGGAGTCGTCGACGATGACACTGATAGTTTCATGGCCGTAGTCGTCGATAATGACGATGGCGATGATGATGAAGGCGCTCGGCGAAAGCCCGCCAGAGATAATGATGTTGTCGTGGGTGGATCCGCTGCCGACCACAAAGATGTAGGCGCTGTGCGAAGTCCCCGGGGATGAGGACGATGGCGGCGCCATGCAAAAAGCAGCCAGAGACGATAATATCTTCGCGGGAAGAGACGGTGGCGGGTATCACAGCCGGTAGTAGTCCCCCCTCCACTAGGTGGCTGCCAGACGCCGTCCACCACTGAGAGAAGGAGTAAGGTTGTCGGTTTTCCCCCGGTTCAAAAACCCGGGACGGACGGAGGGGGGTCAGGAAGAGGGAAAATGAAATGTTCCTCGCCGAGTCGCAGCAGGAGGCCAGGAGGTACGTCACAGTCGGCTCCACCGGAGCCTTCGCTGGACTGGCAGGGTAAGCGGGTGCTGGCGGGGGAGAGCAGCCGTGGTGTCGGTGCTGAAAGCAGCCTTGGAGCAGGAATGGGTGCTGGGGGCTCAGCCGGTGTTGGTCGTCGTTTTGCAGCAACGCGGTGTGGGAACTGGTGGTCAATAAAAGCTGTCTTTGATCTTCCCAATTAAAAGGCTTGTAAAACTCCACTGTGTACGATGGGAAGCAACATGAAGGTGTTCGGTTTCTTTAATGTATTATAATCAACAGAAAGATTGTGTCTTTACCCGAGAACTATAAAGCAAAGACGAAACAGGACCAGACTCCCCATCCAGGCGACCTTTTCTTTGAACTGTTTACGACCTTTTCTCTGAACTGTTTTTTAATCAAAGGCGATGGCTGTTTATGACCCCCTCCCTTAGAAACAGCTGTTGCCGTGGAATCAGGGAAATAAAAGAGGACGCGTACAATCTTTCATCAGAGCGTGGAACACTGTATAAGGGTACGCGTTTCTCCTCATTGAGACAAATTTAATTATGTCTCTGTTTAATTCCTTGCTTCTTGTCTTGTTTAATAGATGTCATCAGTGTTAGAACCTGGCAGTTATTTTTTTTAAACTTTTGTAGCTTTATGTAGACATGGCTGGCTGCATCAACCCTACTTTTTTAATGTCTTTAATGTATTTTGTGTTTTTTTATGTTTGATTTTTCTCTCTAACACACGTTTATGTGTGCTATTGCTATGAGGTTTAATTTTGTTTCTTCTTTAGCCTTAGTCTGGACCCCATCTCCGCTTAGACTGAATATTCCCCCGCCCCCTCTACTGGATTTACTAATTTCCCCCTTTTTTGAAGGGCGCCGGAAGTTGGCAGACCTGTCAGCGATCCTGTTCTGGCTCCCTGTAATGTTTGTCTGCTCTTGAATGGGATTGTACTGAAAATTAATTTTACCTCTGGGATTGATAAAGTATTTCTGATTCTGATGATATACCACACAATTCTTTTATCTTGATTCGAAGACTGTGTGGATGTCAATTCTTGGGTCCATCCTGTTTGGACACGATATCATCCGACTTGTCGCAACATTCAAAAACCATGGCATGTTTTATCATTTTTGTGCAGATGACTGCCAATTTTTGGAGACTGACAATCTCCAAATATGAGAGTACCCCACTGACACCATTACTGGAGTGCTTAAAAGACGTCAAATCCTTGTTGGCTCAGAATTTGTTAAAGCAAAAGAAAGGTAAAACTGACGTTGTGCTGCTAGGCAACAGTGACCCTCTGCTAGACTTGGACTTTCTTAAGAGCTCTGTACGTCCCACAGTCACCAGCCTTGGAGTTATTTTAGACAATGGTTTTAAGTTAGACGAACAAATCAACACTGTTGTTAAAAAATAAGCTTTTACAATTTGAACAAGTCATGGACGCTTTTATCTCATCACGTCTGGACGACTAAAAAGCACTTTTCACGCTTACATTTAGTCCAGGACTTAATGGGACGACTTCTAACGGAAGCCAAACAAAGGGAGCACATCGCCTCCATTCTTGCTTCCCTGCATTGGCTTCTTGTTTGTTGTAGAATTGATTTTAAAATGTTTTACGGTTATTTTGTAAAGATTTGAATGGACTGGCCCCAAAGTACATCTAAATTCTACACTAATATGTGGTGCCTAAGATGAGACACAAAGGGGAACTGCACTTTTTTGGGGGAAATGTGCCTATCATTCACAATCCTTATGCAAGACAAGAACACTTACATTTTTTTTAATTATTTTTATTATGCATTCTAAATATTAACACAAATTTGATAAAATGTCTACTTTCAATGGGAATCGCTCTATTCTTCCTATAAAAACCCTTAAAAACATCCAAACACTTCCATTGAGGTTTTATATACATCATCTAAGTATATTTGTAATGTGGTAACAAGCTCATTTACACCAACATTTAATATTCATGTATTTTGATCATTTTATTCATTTTTTTTTCCATTTCCATAGCAAAAAATGTGTGTTCCTATTTCCGAAAACAAACACTAGTGTGTTGTATTTAAAGCAGACTTGGCGATAGACGATGGAGTTGGCTATTTTTGGACGAATGAGGAAAATATATTTTTGAAGCTGAATGTACAGAGGATGAACTGATGCTTATAGAAGCAAGCAGAAAGAAGTTGGTGAGACATTGGAGCTATTATAATAATTATGTGTAAGTTATCAGGAGCAGACGGAAGCCGAGAGAGAGAAAGGTCAGCGTGACTTGGCGCTGCAAATATGGGACTTGGGAGACAAGCTATGTCAACATAAATGGTGTGCTTACCCAAAATCTGGATACTGTATTTAAAGTACAGTATTTATCTTTATTTTAACAAAAACATATTTTTGGAATACATGCTTTTATATTGGTTTTTGATAATATTGAATTTTAAAATGCATGCAATTGCATACAGTACATGATTTTTAATGTCAAAAGGGAAATAAAAAATATACAAAACCCAAAACCAGTGAAGTTGGCAGATTGTGAAAACAATGTTTTGCAAATCCTTTTCAACTTCTATTCAATTGAATGGACTGCAAAGACACAATATTTCATGTTCGAAAAGAGAAACTATTAATTTTTTTGCAAATAATCAATAACTTGGAATTTAATGACTTCATATTGCGCCACACATTTTCGACGGGAGACAGGTCTGGACTACATGCAGGTCAATGAAGCCACGCTGTTGTAAACACGTGGCTTGGCATTGTCTTGCTGAAATCAGCAGGGGCGTCCATGAAAAATACGTTGCTTGGATGGCAACATATGTTGCTCCAAAACCTGTATGCACCGTTCAGCTTTAATGATGACTTCACACATGTGTAAGTTACCCATGCCTTGGGTAACAGATACTGGATTTTTAACTTTGCGTCTAGAACAGTCCTGATGGTTCTTTTCCTCTTTGGTCCTTAGGATACGACGTCCACAGTTTCCAAAAACAGTTTAAAATGTGGACTCGTCAGACCACAGAACACTTTTCCACTTTGCATCAGTCCATCTTTGATGAGCTCGGGCCTAACGAAGCCGGCGGCGTTTCTGGGTGTTGTTGATACATTGCTATTGCTTAGCATAGTAGAGTTTTAACTTGCATTTACAGATGTAGCGACGGACTGTAATAACTGACAATTGTTTTCTGAGTGTTCCTGAGCCCATGTGGTGATATCATTTACACACTGATGTCGCTTTTTGATGCAGTACAGCCTGAGGGATTGAAGGTCTTTAATATTGCCTACGTGCAGTGATTTCTCCAGATTCTCTGAATATTTGGGTGATATTATGGACCATAGATGGTGAAATCCCTAAATACCCTGCAATAGCTGGTTGAAAAATGTTGTTCTTGAACTGTTCGACAATTTGCTCACGCATTTGTTCACAAAGTGGTGAACCTCGCCCCATCCTTGTTTGTGAACGACTGAGCATTTCATAGAAGCTGCTTATCTATCCAATCATGGCACCCACCTGTTCCAAATCAGCCTGTTCACCTGTGCGATGCTCCAAATAAGTGTTTGATGAGCATTCCTCAACGTTCTCAGTCTTTTTTGCCACTTGTGCCAGCTTTTTGAAACATGTGGCAGGCATCAAATTCCGAACGAGCTAATATTTGCGTCCATTCTTTGCAGTCTATTCAATTTTACTTAGGTTGAAAATGTTTGCAAATCATTGTATTCTGTTTTTATTTACAATTTACACAACATTTCAACTTCACTGTTTTTGGGTTTTGTATTCAGGAAGAAAAGATCAAGCATTTTTTTAGCGCATATTTTTTCGCGGGCCTTGAGTTTGACACCAGTGCGCTAGAAAATGGTTAAACATTATTTTTCCTCATATGTTTTTTTTTAACTTTACAAAAACCCAGGGGACACCTGTGCTTGGGGCCCTGGTACATGGAAATGCCCCCGTCTACCTCGAAGAACTGCTCACCCCCAAATCCTCCACTCGACACCTCCGCTCCAAACAGGCTAACCTCCTCCATCCTCCAAGGACAAAGCTACGAACTATGGGAGACCGGGCTTTCTGCTCCGTTGCTCCCAGTCTGTGGAATGCTCTCCCTGACCACCTGAGGGCACCTCAGACTGTGGATGCTTTTAAAAAAGGCTTAAAAACCCATCTTTTAAAAAAAGGCCTTTTTATGTATATGCATGCTGGGTCTAGCTATGGGGCTGTTTTTAGGTTTATATTTTATTTATTTTTTATAATCTTTTTTATTATTATTATTACTATTTTTTTTACACTGTGGCACTTTGAGGTTGTTTGCTCAATGTAAAGTGCTTTTTTTTTTACGAATAAAATCTATTATTACAACACCCCCCCATGTCCATAAGACAGCCAAAAGGATGAAAACCAGTCGGACAAAGAAGACGTCTGTGGAACGCTCTCCCTGACCACCTGAGGGCACCTCAGACTGTGGATTATTTTAAAAAGCTCAAAAAAACATCTTTGAAAAAAAACCTTTTTATAGATATGCATGCTGTTTCTAGCTATTGGGCTGTTTCTAGTTGTATATAATATTTATTATCTTTTTATTATTATTACTATTTTTTTTACACTGTGGCACTTTGAGGTTGTTTGCTCAACGTAAAGTGCTTTATTTTTTTACAAATAAAATCCATTATTACCACACCCCCATGTCCAAAAGACAGCCAAAAGGATGAAAACCAGTCGGAGAATGAAGATACAGACGAGGAGTGAGCAGGGGGGGGGGATAAAGGCGTCAAAAATATGACCATGAGAGCTCCACTCTCCTGTCTGCTACTTTTATATGCAATCGTATTGCTGCCTCGTTTTTAAATAACAGATCTCCCTACTTCACGGGCCCATTAATGGCTGGAGAAATATTGATTGGCCATCTGGTCTTCGGGAGACTAAGGCTAATATCTGCTGTCTAGCGAGTATAAATCTCCAGCCTCCGGTGCCTAAATAATGCAAGAGCAAACAGGCAAAGCTGCAGCCAGCCAGCCAGCCGGGGGAGAAATAGTGGGAGGGGAAGCAGCAGCACAGAAGGAAAAGAATTTTAAAAAAATACTCCAGATCTGCCAGTGATCAGACTAAAGTGTGACATTTGTCCTTGTTTCGGGTGTCAGGCTGCCGCCCGCTTCGGGGAACCCCATAAACTCCAGCTGACATGCAGCCGTCCAGGATCTATGTGATCAAGTTCTTTTTTTTTTTTGTGCATTGATGAAAAACGATCAGGTGGGTTGTTGTTCTTACGTCGCTCCAAGTAGGACACGTTACTCCCGCGCTTCGAAAGCAGCGAGACAATCGGCGAAACAAGGCCGTCTGGGGCTGCGTCATTAATGATTTAAGCGTCGCGCTTTCTTTGTTTTGCGACATGAAATGATCTGTGAAGGTGCCGAGATCCGCTCCCGAAATTCAAAAAGACAAGCGGCGCGCTTTCGTAACTGACGAGCAAAACCGACAAGCTGGCGCACAAAGTAGTCTGACGGTTAGGATTTGTGGCCTGTGGTGTAGATAAAGCAGGTTTTTTTTTTTGACAAACGTGACAAAATATTCTTTATCATCTCACATTCTCAGACAGCCAGAAGCGGGTCTAAAGTTCACTTTGCTCCTTTTCATCCCGCCGGCTGAACCTTCAATGCCGGCAGCCTGGTATGTAAACAAACCCGGGCTAACGTCTTTTGGTCACATTTCCGGAACTGCTGATGGAAGGTCGACTACGAGGGTGCAGGGGATCACCTTCTTTTTCCCCCCCAGATATAAGAAAGTAGTGTTGTCCAGATAGCAATACTTTGATACTGGTACCAAAAAGATTTTGATACTTTTCTATACTTTTTGAAATAAAGGGGTCCACCAAAAAAAATTGCATTATTGGCTTTATTTTAAACCCCTACTGAAATGAGATTTTCTTATTTAAACGGGTATAACAGGTCCATTCTATGTGTCATACTTGATCATTTCGCGATATTGCCATATTTTTGCTGTAAGGATTTAGTAGAGAACATCGACGATAAAGTTCGCAACTTTTGGTCGCCAATAAAAAAGCCTTGCCTGCACCGGAAGTAGCAGACGATGTGCGCGTGACGTCACGGGTTGTAGAGCTCCTCACATCCTCACATTGTTTACAATCATGGCCACCAGCAGCTAGAGCGATTCGGACCGAGAAAGCGAAAATTTCCCCATTAATTTGAGCGAGGATTTTTGTGATCCGGCTTCCGGATCACACATCTCTAGCATATTTATGTCCTTTTTGTATTGTCCTACTATGTTTTGATCATGTTTTGGACTCTACCGATCCCGTTTGTTAGCGCACTTCCTTATTTACATTCATCACCATGACAACTTAATTTGCTCCTCATGCACGCTCCGTCCACACACCGGTTTGTTATTACGTTCTCTGTATTTAAGCCCACCTGTTACCTTAGTTCAGCCTGGCTGTTTTGTTTGCACCTGCAACCGTTACGTGAGTAGTCCCTGTTTATTTTTCTGCTTGCTAAATGTAGCTTGCCCCCGCGCGCTTGGCTTGCGCTTTATGGACTTCGAACTCTGTCTTCTGTTTGTATTAGCATTTAGTTTTCTGTGCTCAGACACACCTTTGATTTGCTCTTTTGTACCAGCGTTCTTTTGTAACTTCACATTAAAAGGCTGTTCATACCTTCTTCATTCCTGCCTGCTGTGATCCTGCGCATCGAGAGGCGACACGCCCCGCGCATCCACGATGCCGCGCAAACGTAACAAGGATGAAAGATTCGTGGATGAGGATATTGAGAGTGAAGGACTAGAAAAAAAATTATAAAAAAAATTGCAGTGGGAACGAAACAGATGTTATTAGACACATTTACTAGGATAATTCCGGAAAATCCCTTATCTGCTTATTGTGTTGCTAGTGTTTTAGTGAGATTATACAGTACCTAAAAGTCAGAGGGGTGTGGCCACAGGTGTAATGACCGCCAGTGTCTCGGTGGGAGGAGGTAATAGTCGCCGCAGCAGCTGCAGGAGGAGGACGCCGGCTCCGCTCATAACTACGGTAAGAGCCGACTTAATACCACAATTTTCTCACCGAAACCTGCCGGGATCCATGTTTGCTTGACCGCTCTAATCAATAGTAAAGCTTCAACTTCGGGAATTTTAAAGAAGGAAACACCGTGTGTTCAAAAGACTCCGGCTTATTAGTGATTCCTACAGCCCAAAAAAAGCGTTTTCCGTTCGGGCTCCAGTACTCTGGAATGCCCTCCCGGTAACAGTTCGAGATGCTACCTCAGTAGAAGCATTTAAGTCTCACCTTAAAACTCATCTCTATACTCTAGCCTTTAAATAGACCTCCTTTTTAGACCAGTTGATCTGCCGCTTCTTTTCTTTCTCCTATGTCCCCCCCTCCCTTGTGGAGGGGGTCCGGTCCGATGACCATGGATTAAATACTGGCTGTCCAGAGTCGAGACCCAGGATGGACCGCTCGTCGGGACCCAGGATGGACCGCTCGCCTGTATCGGTTGGGGACATCTCTACGCTGCTGATCCGCTTGAGATGGTTTCCTGTGGACGGGACTCTCGCTGCTGTCTTGGATCCGCTTGAACTGAACTCTCGCGGCTGTGTTGGAGCCACTATGGATTGAACTTTCGCAGTATCATGTTAGACCCGCTCGACATCCATTGCTTTCGGTACCCTAGAGGGGGGGGGGGGGGGGAGTTGCCCACATCTGAGGTCCTCTCCAAGGTTTCTCATAGTCAGCATTGTCACTGGCGTCCCACTGGATGTGAATTCTCCCTGCCCACTGGGTGTGGGTTTTCCTTGCCCTTTTGTGGGTTCTTCCGAGGATGTTGTCGTCGTAATGATTTGTGCAGTCCTTTGAGACATTTGTGATTTGGGGCTATATAAATAAACATTGATTGATTGATTGAGTGTTTGTGTGGCTAAAGGCTTTAAGCTTCCCACCTCCATCTTTCTACTTTGACTTCTCCATTATTAATTGAACAAATTGCAAAAGATTCAGCAACACAGATGTCCAGAATACTGTGGAATTATGCCATTAAAGCAGACTACTTATAGCTTGGATCGGGCTGGAAAATAATGTCCGCTACAACCCGAAACCTTTTCAACAGGATACTTGCCGGGAAATTTAAAATTGCAATTTAGTAAACTAAAAAGGCCGTATTGGCATGTGTTGCAATATTATATTTCAAAATTGATATATAAACTATCAGACTGCGTGGTCGGTAGTAGTGGGTTTCAGTAGGCCTTTAAAAAAAATCTACGTTGAACTTATGTTTCTTATTGCAAGTGTGTCTTGCCAAAAAATATTGACGTAATCATAATAGTATCGACTTGATACGCTACTGTACTTGGTATAATTACACTAGTGTTGTAACGATACCAATACTACAATTTTTTCCATACTTTTCGGTACTCTTCTAAAAAAAGGGGGACCACAAAAATTGGCATTATTGGCTTTATTTGAACCAAAAATCTTAGGGTACATTAAACATATGTTTATTATTGCAAGTTTGTGTTGCGATCCGCTGCTCGGATCGTTCCATATTGTTGCTTTGTTTCCATGTTTTGTATCACTCTCCGTCGTTTGACTCCTTGGTTCCTGTTTAGTCCGTCACCATGGTTTCATATTAGTTCCACCTGCTACTCCCGGTTCACGCACACCTGTTTTTACTAATCACCAGCCTATAAGCCAGCCTTTTCTGTTCAATCTTTCTGGAATCCTAATTTGCCTTCTTGCAACAGTGACGACTGCTCTCGTATGTGTATTCTCGCTAGCTTGCACGCTACGCCATTGTTTTATTCTAGCTCTCATGCTAATGGTTTGTTTTCCCTTTTGTGTGCCTTCGTGCCAAGTTTTGAGTTTTTCGGTTTATATTCCTAGCTTCCACGCTAGCGCCCTTTGTTTGCTTTTCTGTTTAGCTCCAGTGTTTTGTTCCTTAGCCTGTTTTATTACTTTAATAAATCATTCATATCTTACCTATTTCTGTGTTCTTGCCGACGCTTCCCTGGAGGAACAAACCCGGAAGCTCTATGCCACTCAGCCGTTACAGTTTGTCCTTAAATAAAATAGTGAACTTACAAGACAACTTGTCTTTTAGTAGTAAGTAAACAAACTAAGGCTCCTAATTTAGTCTGCTGACATATGCAGTAACATATTCTGTAATTTATCATTCTATTATTTTGTCAACATTATTAAGGACAAATAGTAGAAAAGGAATTATTAATCTACCTGTTTGTTAATATCTGCTTACAGGATCGTACATTGGTCATATTCAAAGTCTTCGTATCCAGGGACATATTTCCTGAGTTTATAAAAATAATATACATTAAAAAAAAACAAAGAAGATGTTTTGATGCCAAAAAATATTGACATAATCATAGTAGTATCCTGCGATGAGGTGGCGACTTGTCCAGGGTGTACCGCGGCTTCTGCCCGATTGTAGCTGGGATAGGCACCAGCGCCCCCCGCGACCCCAAAAAGGGAATAAGCAGTAGAAAATGGATGGATGGGCATAGTAGTATCGACTTGATACGCTACTGTACTTGGTATCATTACATTAGTGTTGTAACGATACCAATATTTTGGTACTGGTAACGGTACTAAAATTATTTTTATACTTTTTGGTACTTTTCTAAAAAAAAAGGGGACAACAAAAAATTGCATTATTGGCTTTATTTTAACCCAAAAAAAATTATAGGGTACATTAAACATATGTTTATTGTATCAAGTTTGTCCTTGAATAAAATAGAGAAAATACAAGACAACTTGTCTTTTAGTAGTAAGTAAACAAAAAAAGGCTTCTAATTTAGCTGCTGACATATGCAGTAACATATTGTGTCATTTATCATTCTATTATTTTGTCAACATTATTAAGGACTAACAGTAGAAAATGAATTAATAATCTACCTGTTAATTTATTTTTAATATCAGCTTACTTTCTCTTTTAACATGTTTTATCTACACTTCTTTTAAAGGGCAATAATAACTTATTCTTCTGTTGTTTGGATGCTTTACATTAGTTTTGGATGATACCACAAATTTGGGTACCAATCCGATACCAAGTAGATATAGGCTCAAACATTGGTCATATTCAAAGTCCTCGTGTGTCCAGGGACATATTTCCTGACTTTTTAAACATAATATGATTTTTTTTTAAACTAAAGAAGATGTGATGCCAAAAAATATAGCTGTAATCATAGAAGTATCGACTTGATACTCTACTGTACTTGGTATCATTACGGTGGATCTTAGCGATAGATCCACCAATGGCGTTTGTTTACATTTCGACGCCGGTGAGCTACGGTGTGTACTTTATTTGTCGCCATGGAGGCGAGGATTAGTGATTTAGAAGTAGCTTGACTTTAGCTGCTAGCTAGCTAACATATCTCAAAGCATTTCAGTGTTATAACTTCACCTTTATCTTTAGTTTTTAAGCCAAAATGCGTCAGTTCTCCCTTTTCTGTCTACACACTGTGTCTGCTTGTTGTCAGAGTTATTTGTTGATGAACCCCAAGATGCAGAGACGGATGCAGGCACGGAGTGAGAAAACATGATTTAATAAAGATACTAAGACAAAATCAAACAAAGGGTACAACCAAAAGCCTGCACATGGGCGGATAACAAACTAAGGGAGCTAGCTTGGGAGCGAGAAAACAAAAAGGAACTTAGCATGGAGGCTAGCAAGAATCGAGCAGGAAACAGAAGTCGTACATTTTTATATAAAAACAAACTTGGAAGCAGGGAACAAAAAGCAGTAAGCTAAAAATATCTAACTAAATTTAGCTTACCGCTACGCTGCAAAGATACGACACGACAAGAAGTAATATCGACAAGACAAGTCAAAAAGACAATAATCCAGCACTGACTGGAGGAACAAAGCAGGTAAAACAGGAGCGGGCTGATTGACAACTGGTGTGGCCAGGTGCCAATCAGCCGCAGCTGAGGAGAAACAGCGCAGAGGGGAAAAAAACAGGAAACAGAAAAAAATAAGAGCGCTGACAGGAACTAAAAACAGGAAATACTAAAGATACAGAGGAAACCGAGACAAATATAGAGGAAAAAAAATAAAACACAAACAAACTGTCAGGTCAAAGCCTGACACTTGTAAGTACTCTGCTAATTGGAGAGTTAGCTTTAGCATTAGCTAATATGCTAAGTTGTTGTTTGTGTTAGCATTTTTAATTTACAAAGGCATTTATTTTGTATTGTTTCAGTTTCACAAATCAATCAATCAATCAATCAATCAATCAATCAATCAATCAATCAATCAATCAATCAATCAATCAATCAATCAATCAATCAATCAATTAATCAATGATTACTTACATAGCCCTAAATCACGAGTGTCCCAAAGGGCTGCACAGGCCACAACAACATCCTCGGCTCAGATCCCACATCAAGGCAAGGAAAAACTCATCCCAATGGGACAATGAGAAACCTTGGAGGGGGAGGCATAAGTGGGGACCCTTCCCTGGGCGACAAATGCAATAAACGTTGAGTGGATCTAGCATATTAATGTGGGAGTCCAGTCCATAGTGGGGCCAGCAAACTGTCACCGTGGAGTTTTTTGGGTCTATTTGGCTGATTGACAGCTAGCTTTAGCATTAGCTAATATGCCAAGTTGTAGTTTGTTATAGTATTTTTAACTTACAAAGGCATTCCTTTTGTATTGTTTCAGTTTCACAAATTCCAAACTTAATTCACCAAACTGTCGCTGTGGAGTTATTGGGTCTGTTTCGCTAATTAGAGAGCTAGCTTTAGCATTAGTTAATATGCTAAGTCGTTGTTTGTGTTAGCATTATTTACTTAAAAAGGCATTCATTTTGTATTGTTTCAGTTTCACAAATTCCTAACTTAATTCACCAAACTGTCACCGTGGAGTTTTTTGGGTCTGTTTGGCTGATTGACAGCTAGCTTTAGCATTAGCTAATATGCCAAGTTGGAGTTTGTTATAGTATTTTTAACTTACAAAGGCATTCCTTTTGTATTGTTTCAGTTCACAAATTCCAAACTTAATTCACCAAACTGTCACTGTGGAGTTATTGGGTCTGTTTGGCTAATTAGAGAGCTAGCTTTAGTATTAGTTAATATGCTAAGTCGTTGTTTGTGTTAGCATTATTTACTTAAAAAGGCATTCATTTTGTATTGTTTCAGTTTCACAAATTCCTAACTTAATTCACCAAACTGTCACCGTGGAGTTTTTTGGGTCTGTTTGGCTGATTGGAGAGCTAGCATTAGCATTAGAAAATATACTAAGTTGTTGTCCGTGTTAGGATTTTTAACTTACAAAGGCATTAATTTTGTATTGTTTCAGTTTCACAAATTCCTAACTTAATTCACCAAACTGTCACCATGGAGTTATTGGGTCTGTTTGGCCAATTAGAGAGCTAGCTTTAGCATTAGCTAATGCTAAGTTGTTGTTTTCTTATCGCATTTTTAACTTACATAGGCATTCATTTTGTATTGTTTCAGTTTCACAAACCCCTCACTTAATTCACCAAACTGTCACCGTGGAGTTTTTTGGGTCTGTTTGGCTGATTGGAGAGCTACCATTAGCATTAGATAATATACTAAATTGTTGTCCGTGTTAGGATTTTTAACTTACAAAGGCATTTTTTTTGTATTGTTTAAGTTTCACAAATTCCTCACTTAATTCACCAAACTGTCACCGTAGAGTTTTTTGGGTCTATTTGGCTGATTGTAGAGGTAGCTTTAGCATTAGCTAATATGCTAAGTTGTTTTTTGTGATAATATTTTTAACTTGCAAAAGCATTTATTTTGTATTGTTTCAGTTTCACAAACCCCTCACTTAATTCACCAAACTGTCACCGTGGAGTTTTTTGGGTCTGTTTGGCTGATTGGAGAGCTAGCATTAGCATTAGATAATATACTAAATTGTTGTCCGTGTTAGGATTTTTAACTTACAAAGGCATTTTTTTTGTATTGTTTAAGTTTCACAAATTCCTCACTTAATTCACCAAACTGTCACCGTGGAGTTCTTTGAGTCTATTTGGCTGATTGGAGAGGTAGCTTTAGCATCAGCTAATATGCTAAGTTGTTGTTTGTGTTAGCATTATTTACTTAAAAAGGCATTCATTTTGTATTGTTTCAGTTTCACAAATTCCTAACTTAATTCACCAAACTGTCACCGTGGAGTTTTTTGGGTCTGTTTGGCTGATTGGAGAGCTAGCATTAGCATTAGATAATATACTAAATTGTTGTCCGTGTTAGGATTTTTAACTTACAAAGGCATTTTTTTTGTATTGTTTAAGTTTCACAAATTCCTCACTTAATTCACCAAACTGTCACCGTAGAGTTTTTTGGGTCTATTTGGCTGATTGTAGAGGTAGCTTTAGCATTAGCTAATATGCTAAGTTGTTTTTTGTGATAATATTTTTAACTTGCAAAAGCATTTATTTTGTATTGTTTCAGTTTCACAAACCCCTCACTTAATTCACCAAACTGTCACCGTGGAGTTTTTTGTGTCTGTTTGGCTGATTGGAGAGCTAGCATTAGCATTAGATAATATACTAAATTGTTGTCCGTGTTAGGATTTTTAACTTACAAAGGCATTTTTTTTGTATTGTTTAAGTTTCACAAATTCCTCACTTAATTCACCAAACTGTCACCGTGGAGTTCTTTGAGTCTATTTGGCTGATTGGAGAGGTAGCTTTAGCATCAGCTAATATGCTAAGTTGTTGTTTGTGATAGTATTTTTGACTTATAAAGGCATTTATTTTGTATTGTTTAAGTTTCACAAATTCCTCACTTAATTCACCAAACTGTCACCGTAGAGTTTTTTGGGTCTATTTGGCTGATTGGAGAGGTAGCTTTAGCATTAGCTAATATGCTAAGTTGTTGTTTGTGATAATATTTTTAACTTACAAGGGCATTTATTTTGTATTGTTTAAGTTTCACAAATTCCTCACTTAATTCACCAAACTGTCCCTGTGGAGTTTTTTGGGTCTGTTTGGCTGATTGGAGAGGTAGCTTTAGCCTTAGCTACTATGCTAAGTATTGTTTGTGATAGTATTTTTAACTTACAAAGCATTCATTGTGTCAGGCTTGCCCCTGACAGTTTGGTTGTGTTTTGGTTTTTCGTCTGTGCGGTGTTTCCTGTCAGCGCTCTAGTTTTGGTTCTGTTTCCTGTTTGTCTCCCTGAGTGCTGTGTCCCCCCAGCGGTGTCTGTTTGGCACCTAGCCACACCTGGTGTCAATCAGCCAGGTGCTATTCTTAACATTAAAAAGGCACTCAATTTGTACGGTTTCAGTTTCACAAACCCCACACTTAATTCACCAAACTGTCACCGTGGAGTTGTTTGGTCTGTTTAGCTGATTGGAGAGCTAGCTTCCGCAGCTAATGGGTCCATTAGGATCGTCCATTTGATTGCCGTATTACAGACACCATTTGGAAACAATTAAGGTATGTACATAAACATTTACTGTGTGAATAAATTATTCCACAACGTTTATATCTGTGGCTTATAGTCCGGCGTGGCTAATAAATGGAAACATATTTATTTTCAGCTATCAGGCATAAATACACCAACAGAGTCAACGATAAACCAGCGCTGGCCAACAGACGACGCTGGATAATAAATTCTCTTAATTGGCAATCGGCGACGAGAGAAGACACCAGGGTTCCAAATGAAGGTAAAGCTACAGCTAGAAATGCCAATACAGGAAGTGGGCTAGGAAAATAAGAGCGCTCGGAAGGAACTTTAACCAAACTACGGCAAGTAACTAAAATACAAGACAATTTGTTTTTACAAACGTAAGCACTCTGTGATCGTTCGCTGCCGAACATGCTCCTCTGTTCATGACGTGCCGTCATTCCCGTAAAAAAAAAACAAAAACATGCAAGTAATTTTAACGTCCAACTTTACAATTTCCACTTCATCGTGTGTGTTTGTCATTGAAAATCAACATAGTTCTTGATTTAGCATCGAGGATAATTTGGACCCAAAAAAATCCTGAAAGGTTCATCAATCAATCAATGTTTATTTATATAGCCCTAAATCACAAGTGTCTCAAAGGGCTGCACAAGCCACAACGACATCCTCGGTTCAGAGCCCACATAAGGGCAAGGAAAAACTCACAAGCCAGTGGGATGTCAATGTGAATGACTATGAGAAACCTTGGAGAGGACTGCAGATGTGGGCGACCCCTATCCTCTAGGGGAGACCGGATGCAATGGACGTCGAGTGGGTCTAACATAATATTGTGAAAGTCCAGTCCATAGGGGATCTAACATAATAGTCGGAGTCCAGTCCATAGTAGGGCCAGCAGGAGACCATCCCGAGCGGAGACGGTTCAGCAGCGCAGAGATGTCCCCAACCGATGCACAGGCGAGCGGTCCACCCCTGGTCCCGACTCTGGACAGCCAACACTTCATCCATGGCCACCGGACCTGTGCCCCCAACTCCACAAGGGAGAGGGGGGCAGAGGAGAAAAGAAAAGAAACGGCAGATCAACTGGTCTAAAATGGGGGTCTATTTGTCAGGCTTGCCACTGACAGTTTGTTTGCCATTTAGATTTGCCTCTGTGTGTTTAGTATTTCCTGTCCTTAGTTCCTGTCAGCACTATTATTTTGGTGCAGCTTCCTGTTTGTCTCCCTGAGTGCTTTGTTTCCCTTCAGCTGTGGCTGATTGGCACCTGGCCACACCTGGTGTCAATCAGCCCACTCCTATTTGTACTTGCTTTGTCTTCCAGTCAGTGCTGGATTATTGTCTTGTCGATGTCGTTTGTGTATTGTCGCTCCTGTCGTATCGTTTCATGTCATTGCAGCGTAGCGGTAAGCTATCTTTCGGTATCTGTTTCCAGCTTACTGTCTTTTATTCCCTGCTTTCGTTTTATTTTCATTCTTCAAGTAACGACTTCTGTTTGCCTGTTCGCTACCCGCTAGCTTCCACGCTAGACCCTTTTTTGTTTGTTGCTAGCTTCAATGTTAAACTCCTATTATTTTCTAGCTCCCGTGCTAGCTCCCTTAGTTTGTTATCCGCCTCATGCGCACTTTTGTGTTTGTACCCTTTGTTTGGTTTTGTTGTAGTATTTTATATTAAAACCATGTTTCCTTATTCGATGCGTGCCTCCTTCTCTGCATTTTGGAGTTCGTCAACAACAAACTTTGACACTATTTAAAGGCTAGAGTATACAAATCAGTTTTAAGATGGGACTTAACTAACTGTAGAGCTCAAAGGGTTATAAGCCGCACCCACTAAATTTTGTAAGATTATTTTACATTATGGTTTATTTATGCTTTATTTTACACAGAGATATTCTGTATTTTTTTTTATTTACATACCTTAATCGTATTTTCAAACGGTGTTTTTAAAACCGCAGTAAAACGGCTGATCAAACAAAACAGAAGTCATCGTGATGGACCCACTAGCTCCGGAAGCTAGCTCTCCAATCAGCAAAACCGACTCAATAACTCCACGGGGACTTTTTCGGTGAGTGTACTGGGGAATTTGTGAAACGGAAACAATACAAAAAGCCTGCTGTTGTAAGTTAATAATAAAAACAAAGACAGCCGTGTACGTGTTAGCATATTAGCTCACGCTAACGACGCTAGCCTCATTTCATCACGGTAGCACGTACAAATATGCATGGAAACACGCCTACAGACATCAAGCATGGGGTAGTTTAGTAAGAATAAATAGTTTTAGTTATATTGTAAAACTTACAAACGTTGCTTGGAGTGATGAATTAAGAATCGATAGGATTAGACACGCTATGAGGGGCTAGAATGAAGAGTGCAGTAACTGTAATGAGCAAATTTGTCCAAAAAAAGGTGACATACTACACATTTTTATAAAATGTGTTTTATTATTGATAAACATAAATCCATAAATTAGCCACTTTGTCGTACAAGCCGCATGGTTCAAAGTTTAGCAAAAAAGTAGCAGCTTGTAGCCTGGAATTTACAGTATTTAATATTTTTGGTCCACTGAAACATTGCACACAATTTGAACAGCAACACTGTGTTTGAATATTCAAACCCCGTTTCCATATGAGTTGGGAAACTGTGTTAGATGTAAATATAAATGGAATACAATGATTTCCAAATCATTTTCAACTCATATTCAGTTGAATATGCCACGAAGACAACATATTTGATGTTCAAACTGATTTTTTTCTGCAAATAATCATTAACTTTACAACACGTGACAAAGAAGTTGGGAAAGGTGGCAATAAATACTGATACAGTTGAGGAATGCTCATCAAACACGTATTTGGAACATCCCACAGGTGTGCAGGCTAATTGAGAACAGGTGGGTGCCATGATTGGGTATAAAAACAGCTTCCCAAAAAAGGCTCAGACTTTTACAAGAAAGGACGGGGCGAGGTACACCCCTTTGTCCACAACTGCGTGAGCAAATAGTCCAACAGTTTAAGAACAACACTTCTTAAAGTGCAATTGATTTAGGGATTTCAATATCTGCGGTCCAAAATATCATCAAAAGGTTCAGAGAATCTGGAGAAATTACTCCATGTAAGCGGCATGGCCGGAAACCAACATTGAATGACCGTAACCTTCGATCCCTCAGACGGCACTGTATCAAAAACCGACATCAATCTCTAAAGGATATCACCACATGGGCTCAGGAACACTTCAGAAAACCACTGTCACTAAAGACAGTTGGTCGCTACATCTGTAAGTGCAATTTAAAGCTCTACTATGCAAAGCGAAAGCCATTTATCAACAACATCGAGAAATGCCACCGGCTTTTTTTGGCCCGAGTTTATCTAAAATGGACTGATGCAAAGTGGAAAAGTGTTCTGTGGTCTGACGAGTCCACATTTCATATTGTTTTTGGAAATATTCGACATCGTCTCATCCGGACCAAAGGGGAAGCGAACCATCCTGACTGTTATCGATGCAAAGTTCTAAAGCCAGGATCTGTGATGGTATGGGGGTGCATTAGTGCCCAAGGCATGGGTAACTTACACATCTGTGAAGCCACCATTAATGCTGAAAAGTACATACAGGTTTTGGAACAACATATGCTGCTATCTAAGCGCCGTCTTTTTCATGGACGCCCCTATTTATTTCGGCAAGAGAATGCCAAGCCACATTCATCACGTGATACAACAGCGTGGCTTCGTAAAAAAAGAGTGCCGGTACTTTCCAATCGAATATGTGTGGAGCATTATGAAGCCTAAAATACGACAGCAGAGACCCTGGACTGTTGAACGACTGAAGCTCTACATAAAACAAAAAATGGGAAATAATTCCACTTTCAAAGCTTCAACAATTGGTTTCTTCAGTTCCCAAACATTTATTGAGTGTTGTTAACAGAAAAGGTGATGTAACACAGTGGTGAACATGCCCTTTCCCAACTACTTTGGCACCTGTTGCAGCCATGAAAATCTAAGTTAATTATTATTTGCAAAAAAAAATATGTTTATGAGTTTGAACATCAAATATTTTGTCTTTTTAGTGCATTCAATTGAATATGGGCTGAATAGGATTTATGAATCATTGCATTCTATTTATATTCACATCCAACACAATTTTCAAACTCATATGGAAACGGGATTTGTAGAAAAGTTGATGTAACATAGTAGTGAACATGCCCTTTCCCAACTACTTTGGCACGTGTTGCAGCCATGAAAATCTAAGTTAATTATTATTTGCAAAAAAAAATTACGTTTATGAGTTTGAACATCAAATATTTTGTCTTTGTAGTGCATTCAACTGAATATGGGTTGAAAATGATTTACGAATCATTGTATTCTGTTTATATTTACATCTAACACAATTTCCCCACTCATATGAAAACGGGATTTGTAGAAAACAAAACAAAAAAACACTGTACTTTATCCAAATTATTCTTTGTCGTACCACTAGATGAAGCCTGCATACCCCAGTTTGAGAATTACTGTCTTATAAGAAGGATTAGACGTCTCCTTTTAAGTCCGTAAAAGTGACCTTTGAAACACAAATGGCCACAATTTCCCTTGAATAAAAGCTGGTTTTACCAACTCCCCATTTCATATTTTGCTACAGCTGAGCTCGCCATAATGTTTGCATTTTAAACGCATTAGACAATTGCACATTTTGATCATTTTAAAGCATGCCTAGCAGTAAGAAGTGACAGAAGGCAGGCTGCCGAACAACAAGGCATTATATTTATTCCTCCCACTGGTGAGATGCGGCCGTCTGTGGACGAGAATTATGGCTTTTGAAAATATTACACAAAAAGCGGCCGGGTCCCGGTTGGATTAGGAAGGTGTCCGCTGCCGATGTTTTTACTGCAACACAAATCCGCCGTCGTTGTAACGGTCTATGATTTTTGGCAGTCGGTGGAAAAATTTGAAGTGGAAATTTTGCCACCGGTCTTTTTTCTGTGAGCCCACGAGGTGCACGTAGCGTTAAAGTGAGCAGGAGGACGGCCGGGGCCCCGTGGAGCCACCGGGCTATCAGGCAGGAAGCAGCCCTGGCTGGCGCATGAAGACTGGCATGGGTACACTCGGCCAGGGCCATCAGTGGCCTCGCATGACGCTCAGTCACAGTGTAGACATTACTTTGTAGTCCCCGTAAAACCAACCCCAGAGGCTTCCCTAAGTGTGTGCGTGTGTGCGTGTGTGTGTGTGTGTGTGTGTGTGTGTGTGTGTGTGAGTGAACACTGGGATGTGCACTTTCATGTTGTTAAATTCTCATCCAGTAGTCTCCGGTGGGAAAAGTGATGATTATGACAATGGTTCCCACGACTGTTACACTGTTTTTTAGGGTCCGCCCTGCCTATGGAAAAGGGCTCCTGTGGAGTCCTTTGCCATAGGCAAGGACCCTATTGAATCTGGTGCGTTTTATTCTTTATTATTATTATTATTATTCTTTATTATTCCGCACCTATGCGCTGTAATTTTGACCCCCTTGACGTGCTTCAAAACTCCCCACACACGTCTGTCCGGCAAACCTTCCCAAGTTATTAAGCAACCAAACCCCGAAAATAAAAATTGCACGCTAGCGCCCCCTAGGAAGAGACAAACAACAGACTGCTTGTAACTTCCGTTAGGAATGTCGTAGAGACATGAAACGAAAACCTCTGTGTAGGTCTGACTTAGACCTACATTTCCAATGAAAAACGTCTATACCCAAAATCAACAGAAATTTTGCAAAAACTCATTCAAAGCAAAATTTTCGGTAAAAAATGCTATTTTTGCCTCTTTGAGCTGTAATTTGACCCCCTTAAAATGCTTCAAAACTCACCAAACTTGGCACACACATCAGGACTGGCAGAAATTGCGATATAATAAAAAAAAATATGTATATAAAACTCAAAATTGCGCTCTAGCGCAATTTTTGAATAAAACACAGAAAAAACTGCTTCCAGGAAAAAAAACTTACAAAACTGCTTGTAAATTCTGTTAGGAACGTCGTAGAGACATGAAACAAAAACCTCTGTGTAGGTCTGACTTAGACCTACATTTCCAATAAAAAACGTCTATACCCAAAATCAACAGAAATTTTGCAAAAACTCATTCAAAGCAAAATTTTCGCAAAAACCTGCTATTTTTGCCTCTTTGAGCTGTAATTTGACCCCCTTAAAATGCTTCAAAACTCACCAAACTTGGCACACACATCAGGACTGGCAGAAATTGCGATATAATGAATGTTTTTTTTTAAAAAACTCAAAATTGCGCTCTGGCGCAATTTTTTGATAAAACACAGAAAAAAACTGCTCCTAGGAAGAGAAAACAGACAAAACTGCTTGTAACTTCCAGTAGGAATGTCGGAAAGACATGAAAAAAAAACTTCTATGTAGGTCTCACATAGACCTACACTTAGATAATTGACATCCTTTGGCCGAAATCAACAGGAAGTTAAAAATTTCCCCTTCAAAATAAAAGTTTTGTAAAAACCCGTCACCTTTTTCAAATCGAAACTCCTCCCAGTGCGTTTGTCGTTTCGGCTTCAAACTCGCACAGGAGAGAGATTAAGCCCTTTTCATTAAAACCGTTGAACAAAGTTTTGAGTACTATTCCGGTTTGGATTTTACGCGCCTTCAAAAAACCCCTGCGCAAAGTTTCCTAAAAAATTTATTTTTTGCCTGTTTAAACTGTAATTTGACCCCCTTAAAATGCTTCAAAGTGCAAGTTAAAGCTCTACTATGCAAAGCAAAAGCCATTTATCAACAACACCCAGAATTGCCGATCTGTAATTTTACCCCCTTAACATGCTTAAAAACTCACCAAACTGTACACACACATCAGGACTGGCAACAATTGCCATCTAATAAAAAACAAACCCTAAAAATCCAAATTGCGCTTTAGCGCCCTCTAAGAAAAAACCCTGACAAAACTGCTTGTAACTTCTGTTAGGAATGTCATAGAGACATGAAACAAAAACTTCTATGTAGGTCTGACTTAGATCACGGCTTGGCAGCGGCCATGGCGGACCCGACCAACGCTGCTTGCAGCTTTAATTATTATTATTCTTTATTATTCCGCACCTAAGCGCTGTAATTTGACCCCCTTGACATGCTTCAAAACTCCCCAAATTTGACACACACGTCGGTCCGGCAAACCTTCCCAAGTTATTAAGCAACCAAACCCCAAAAATAAAAATTGCGCGCTAGCGCCCCCTAGGAAGAGACAAAAAACTGACTGCTTGTAACTTCCGTTAGGAATGTCGTAGAGACATGAAACAAAAACTTCTGTGTAGGTCTGACTTAGACCTACATTTCCAATAAAAAACGTCTATACCCAAAATCAACAGAAATTTTGCAAAAACTCATTCAAAGCAAAATTTTCGCAAAAAAATGCTATTTTTGCCTCTTTGAGCTGTAATTTGACCCCCTTGACATGCTTCAAAACTCCCCAAATTTGACACACACGTCGGTCCGGCAAACCTTCCCAAGTTATTAAGCAACCAAACCCCGAAAATAAAAATTGTGCGCTAGCGCCCCCTAGGAAGAGACAAAAAACAGACTGCTTGTAACCTCCGTTAGGAATGTCGTAGAGACATGAAACAAAAACCTCTGTGTAGGTCTGACTTAGACATACATTTCCAATAAAAAACGTCTATACCCAAAATCAACAGAAATTTTGCAAAAACTCATTCAAAGCAAAATTTTCGCAAAAAAATGCTATTTTTGCCTCTTTGAGCTGTAATTTGACCCCCTTAAAATGCTTCAAAACTCACCAAACTTGGCACACACATCAGGACTGGCAGAAATTGCGATATAATGAAAAAAAATATATATAAAACTCAAAATTGCGCTCTAGCGCAATTTTTGAATAAAACACAGAAAAAACTGCTTCCAGGAAAAAAAAACTGACAAAACTGCTTGTAAATTCTGTTACGAATGTCGTAGAGTGATGAAACAAAAACTTCTATGTAGGTCTGACTAAGATCGGGACTCGGACACGGCGGCAGCGGCCAAAGGCGGACCCGACCAACGCTGCTTGCAGCTTTAATTTTTAATGTTTTTGGATGATCGTTGATCAGCAGTGAGAAAAGAAAAAAAAAAACAGGTCAAAGGAACACACACACACACACACACACACACACACACACACACACACACACAAAGAGCTGATATTGGCACATATTGATGCGCGTTTTGTCCAACCCCAAGATGCAAGAAGACCAGAACAACAGGATTTGTTGGGATGTCCCATGGCTGCAGTTGTGTGTCCCCGAGTATGCAAGAATCCAGGAGAGTAGAGTGAAGGTAAGAATATTTAATACTCATAAGAAAATAACAAAAGCAAACATAAAGCAGTCGTGCAGATAAACGTTCTCAACATAATATTATCATCGAGCACTGAGGAGTGCTCGAGTGAAACATAAATAGACACTAGTGTGATTGACAGCAGGTGTGAACCGCTGCCAATCAACGAAAAGAGAAAAACAGTGCTCCGTGAATAAAACAGGAAATACAACAAAATAAGAGCACTGAACAGGAAGTAAATACAAAAAACACGAAAAACTAACAGAAATGAAGTGACACATTGTCACAGGATTAGTGAGTAAGAGCTTGATTTATTAGAAAAATGAAAACACCTGTACGAAAACAGACACAAGAAAATGCGTGCCGAGCGCACAAGAAGCTAAGGGATTACTTAGCATAGAAAAGAGGAACGTCTCGTGCAGGGGTCACCAACCTTTTTGAAACCAAGAGCTACTTCTTGGGTACTGATTAATGCGAAGGGCTACCAGTTTGATACACACTTCAAAAAATTGCCAGAAATAGCCAATTTGCCCAATTTACCTTTAATATATATATATATATATATATATATATATATATATATATATATATATATATATA
Organism: Nerophis ophidion; assembly: GCF_033978795.1. Lineage (NCBI taxonomy): Eukaryota > Metazoa > Chordata > Actinopteri > Syngnathiformes > Syngnathidae > Nerophis > Nerophis ophidion. The sequence continues at coordinate 68,343,789 of NC_084612.1, forward strand.
TATTCCGTCGTACATTTTTTTTCCTTTTACGGAAGGTTTTTTGCAGAGAATAAATGATTAAAAAAAACATTTAACTGAATGGTTTAAAAGAAGAGAAAACAGGAAAAAAATGAAAATAAAATTTTGCAACATAGTTTATCTTCAGATTTGACTCTTTAAAATTCAAAATTCAACCGAAAAAAAGAAGAGAAAAACTAGCTAATTTGAATCTTTTTGACAAAATTAAAAAAAGAATTTATTGATCATCATTAGTAATTTTGCCTGATTAAGATTAATTTAATTTTGATGACATGTGTTAATTAGGTTAAAATCCAATCTGCATTTTGTTAGAATATATAACAAATTGGACCAAGCTATATTTCCAACAAAGACAAATAATTATTTCTTCTAAATTTTCTAGAATTTTTTTTAAAAATAAATTCAAAAGACTTTAAAATAAGATTTAAATTTGATTCTAAAGATTTTCTAGATTTGCCAAAATATTTTTTGGGGAATTTTAATCATAAGTTTGAAGAAAGATTTCACAAATATTCTTCGTCGAAAAAACTGAAGCTAAAATGAAGAATTAAATAAAAATGTATTTATTATTTTTTACAACAACAAAAAAAAATTTCCAGGAAAGAAGAGGAAGGAACTTAAAAGGTAAAAAGGTATATGTGTTTAAAAAAATCCTAAAATCATTTTTAAGGTTGTATTTTTTCTCTAAAATTCTCTTTCTGAAAGTTATAAGAAGCAAAGTAAAAAAATAAATGAATTTATTTAAACAAGTGAAGACCAAGTCTAAAAAATATTTTCTTGGATTTTCAAATTCTATTTGAGTTTTGTCTCTCTTAGAATTAAAAATGTCCAGCAAAGCGAGACCGGCTTGCTAGTAAATAAATACAATTAAAAAAATAGAGGCAGCTCACTGGTAAGTGCTGCTATTTGAGCTATTTTTAGAACAGGCCAGTGGACTACTCATCTGGTCCTTACGGGCTACCTGGTCCCCGCGGGCACCGCGTTGGTGACCCCTGGTCCAGTGAGTGTTGCTTACTGCAAACAAAGGATCAAACATGAACTGAGGAAGAAGGCAGGCTTAAAGGGGAACATTATCACAATTTCAGAAGGGTTAAAACCAATAAAAATCAGTTCCCAGTGGCTTATTTTATTTTTCGAAGTTTTTTTCAAAATTTTACCCATCATGGAATATCCCGAAAAAAGGCTTTAAATTGCCTGATTTTCGCTATCTGTAAATCCGTCGTCCATTTCCCTGTGACGTCATCTAGTGGTGCCAATACAAACAACATGGCGGATAGCACAGCAAGATATAGCGACATTAGCTCGGATTCAGACTCGGATTTCAGCGGCTTAAGCAATTCAACAGATTACGCATGTATTGAAACAGATGGTTGTGTGGAGGCAGATAGTGAAAACGAAATTGAAGAAGAAACTGAAGATATTGAGCGAATATCTATTGAAGCTTTTCGGCGATCGCCTTCTAACCAACGATTGCATCTTTTGACCAGACCACTGGATCAACTTAAATCCGTGGATTGGTAAGTGTTTGTTTGGCATTAAATGTGTGTAAGAGGGAAACATCAAACATCAAAGAACACCAAGGACATTAAAGGCCTAATGAAACCCACTACTACCGACCACGCAGTCTGATAGTTTATATATCAATGATGAAATATTAACATTGCAACACATGCCAATACGGCCTTTTTAGTTTACTAAATTGCAATTTTAAATTTTGCGCGAAGTATCCTGTTGAAAACGTCGCGGTATGATGACGCGTGCGCGTGACGTCACAGATTGTAGCGGACATGTTGTTCCAGCCCCGATCTCCCAGCTATAAGTCGTCTGCTTTAATCGCATAATTCCACAGTATTCTGGACATCTGTGTTGCTTAATCTTTTGCAATTTGTTCAATTAATAATGGAAACGTCAAAGAAGAAAGATGTAGGTGGGAAGCGGTGTATTGCGGCTGCCTTTAGTAACACAAACACAGCCGGTGTTTCCTTGTTTACATTCCTGAAAGATGACGGTGACGCTCTACTATGGAACAGAGCGGTCAAGGGAACATGGTTCCCTACCACATGTCAAATGGCAGGTTTCGGTGAGAAAATTGTGGTAATAAGTCGGCTCTTACTGTAGACATGAGCGGATAGCTTGCGTCGTTCCTCCTGCACCAGTCAAAGAGGCAGCTGTGGACTCTCTTTCCTCCTCTGACCGGCTGCCCCCGAACGTGGGATGCTTCCACCGTGGAGGAGGGGGAAAAAAATCTCAGCCCGGCCCCAACGGCTGACTTCGCTTCGCCTCGTCGAGAAACGTTGCTTACCTCAGAGACACTGGCGGTCACCACACCCGTGGCCACATCCCTCCGACTTTCAGGCACCATATAATCTCACTAAAAACTAGTAACACAATAAGCAGATAAGGGGTTTTCCAGAATTATCCTAATAAATGCGTCTAATAACATCTGAATCGCTCCCACTGCCCTCGTCTATTTTTTTTCTTTTTCTAGTCCTTCACTCTAACTTTCCTTATCCACAAATCTTTCATCCTCGCTCAAATTAATGGGGAAATTGTCGCTCTCTCGATCCGAACAGCTCTTGCTGCTGGAGGCTATGATTGTAAACAATGTGAGGATGTGAGGAGCTCCACAACCCGTGACGTCACGCGCACATCGTCTGCTACTTCCGGTACAGGCAAGGCTTTTTTATTAGCGACCAAAAGTTGCAAACTTTATCGTCGATGTTCTCTACTAGATCCTTTCAACAAAAAAATGGCAATATTGCAAAATTATCAAGTATGACACATAGAATGGACCTGCTATCCCCGCATAAATAAGAAAATCTAATTTCTGTAGGTCTTTAAAGACATTAAAAGAGCAGAGCTAATGCAGCCGACCATTTCTACATACAGCTACAAAAGTAAAACAAAAATGACAACAAAAAAATACAACTTATACACTGTGGTGGCCTCTCTGGTGTTTCACGCCATCCTCTTCAAGGTTGGGGGGAGCATGGCCAGAGACAGCAGGAGCAGACCCAACAAAGCAACCAAGAGAGCCGACTCCACTCTCGACACAGTGTCCGGTCCGCATGAATGAGGGAGGATGCGTCTAAGGCAGAGGTGTCAAACTCAAATACAGAGTGGGCCAAAATTTTAAACGGAACAAAGCCGCAGGCCAAGGTTGAACAAATTAACCTTTTAATAGGGACCCAAACAAGTTTTGCATTAAATATTGAACAAGCAAGGCTTATATAACTTTAGTGACATGCAAAATCCAGTTTCAAATAATATTAATAATAATAATTAAAAAAAAATTCAATGGCCTATCAAATAAAATTTAAATAAAAATTAAAGCTTTTTTTTGTATATGCAATCTTCTGAGGTAAATATCAAATTTTTTTCACAGGCTAATAATAAATTTGAAAATAAAATCAATAATGAATGAACCAAACATCCAAGCCTTGAAGTAGCAAGAGAAAATGCATAAATAAAACGTGAATTATTGGTCAGTTTGCTGGAAGTTTCCCCGAAGAGTTAGTGCTGCAAGGGGTATTTGTTCTGGGTTTTTGTTCTGTTGTGTTACGGTGCGAATGTTCACCCGAAATGTGCTTGTCATTCTTGTTTGATGTGGGTTCAAAGTGTGGCGCATATTTGTAACAGTGCTAAAGTTTTTTTATACGGCCACCCTCAGTGTGACCTGTATGACTGTTGACAAAGTATGCTTTGCATTCACTTGTGTGTGTGAGTGTGTGTGTTTGTAAAAGCCACAAATATTATGTGACACACTGTTAGTATGGAGGAAAAGCGGACGTGACGACAGGTTGTAGAGAACGCTAAAGGCAGTGCCTTAAATGCACGCCCCCAATATAGTTGTCCAGGTGCAAATCGGTAGAAATTCGGGAGAATGTTTGCCCCGGGAGATTCTCGGGAGGGGCACTGAACTTCGGGAGTCTACCGGGAAAATTAGGAGGTTTGGCAAGTATGAGTATTAGCGGTGAATGCGGTGTTACAGCGGCGGGCCAGCTCTAATGCTAAATTGATATTGCCTCAAGGGCCAAATTAAATCACACGGCGGGCCAGATTTGGCCCGCGGGCCAGAGTTTGACACCCATGGTCTAAGGAGACCGAGGTGGTGTCCGATACCTGCTGATTCAGCGCCAGCTCCGCAGATCTGTCTCTTCATCCGCATCTCCTCCAGTCTCTATAAATGGACTCTGGTACGCTGGTCCGGTGGAGGCAGGTCCAGAAGTGCCACCCCTTGGCGCACAGTCCCGAAGATTCCCGGACCAAAAGGCACAAAAAAAAACAATAATAAAGCCCCATTTTAGTACCTTGTGTTATTATTCAAAATCATTGGCACTATTTATCGTCAGGGTGTCGCAAAGGCACACGGTGGCTTGAGGCGTGATCCTAGGATGCAGAATCGGCATGCGGCGTGCAGATAGAAATGTATATTAATAATGAAAATAGAAAGTGGAACCAAAATGGGCGATGTAGTGGACCACAGGTGACGCAGAAGTACACAAACAGGGCCAACAAATATACAACAATGACCCAGTGCTATCCAACAGCATTGACACCTGATTCCCAACATGGATCAAGTGAGGACACCAATGCTCCCCAAACAAAGGTAAAAGTACAACCAAAAATGGGCTACAAAAATAAGAATGTTGGTAAAGGAAATCGAACCAAACCTACAGGAATCAACAAAATACAAGACAACTTGTCTTGTGACACACATCCCCCCCAAAATTTTAGAAGAACTTGTGAAATGGGAAAGTAATACCTCAATGATGTATTTTTGACTTGAAATTCCAACCTAAAATTGTCTACAATAATATGCCTCTTGCCCAAGGGCAGATGGAAGAGGCTCCAACCTCGCCACAACCCCGAAAATGGATGGATGGTTGGAATATGTTTATAGTATGATTCAAAATCATACCTTAGAAAATCAGAGGGCTTGATTTTTTTATGAAGACAATCACAATGTCTTACGATACATCCGGTTTCCGGTGGTCAAGTTTTCTTTTGTCAATTTATGCACAAATAATAAGCTACTTACATCAGTCGATACTGTAACGACCAGCTTGTCATGATCGGTTGCTCGGGTCATGTTTTGTTTAGTTAGACACCCGCTTAGTTCTTGTGTGGAGGCGTGGCCTGCAGACCTGCAGCGAGGCGGGGTGCACCGGGGTCGACTCCGAGACCATTTTACTGTTACATCCCTTGTCCATTAACAAGTAAAAATTCAAGGGCGGTCACGGCATGTTCTCGCCGCGAATGTTGGTCAATTTTTGAGGCATTATGGCAAATGACGAGGATGGTGGCGGCAAATGCCTTGGTGCCACGGTAAAATTTGACCGCTGAAATCGTACACGGCAGAAGTCAGACAGCTTATCGGGGGGTTCTTTCTGATTAGGGACACACAGACATATCAATAGCCAAAGGTTAATTTGTACACCAGTCCCCTGGCAAATTGGCGTTGAAATTAAGAAAAAAACATTCAAATCATAGTATATTGTTAGAATATTTCTGTATATAATAATTATGTAGGTCCTTCATACCGACAGCCATTAGACTGTATAATGCATATGTTCCTTCTTGACTGCACTTAAAAGTAGAATATATGTAGAATATATTTATATTGTTCATATATTATTTATTATTATTATTGTTGTTTATTGTGAGCGAACTGTGGTGCTGAATTTCCCCCAGGGATCAATAAAGTACTTTCTATTCTATTCTATTCTATTACATTCTATTCTATTGTATACATTATCACACAACTCTTATGCTTTAGTGCCGTTGCTATAGTTATTATCAATTGTGCTGAAGTTGTACTTTTTCTATCCGTGCAAAGCAAGTCGTCTCTTATCAGTGTTTTCAGACCCTGAATCGGCCTGCGGACAGCCAAGGGAACATCGAGTGCCGTGACGCAGACAGAGCAGAGATAGGGCAATATCACGAGTGTCAAAATATTTGCATTTCATTAATAGTCATATGAATCAATAGAGGAAGCACATGGGCGGAATTTTACAGCCTAGTTTGGATCTGTAACTAGAGTTCAGCCCGAACGTCTCTCCTCATTGAGCCAAATTTAACTCTGTCTCTGCATGATTTCTTGCTTCTTGTCTGTTTAATAGATGTCATCCGTGTTTGAACCTGATGACAAAGAGATTGTCATTAGTCACAATATTAGAAATGACAAAATCCAAAATTCAGGTGCCAATTGTGCTGCTGTACACACTATGGCATTGGTTTCAAACTCTGGCCCGCGGGCCAAATATGGCCCGCCGTTTAATTTAATTTGGCCTTGAGGCAATATCAAATCAACATTAAAACTGGCCTGTCGGTAACACCACATTCACCGCTAATACTCATACTTGCCAACCCTCCCGATTTTCCCAGGAGACTCCCGAAGTTTAGTGCCCTTCCCAAAAATCTCCCTGGGCAACCATTCTCCCGATTTCCACCAATATTGGGAACATGCCTTAAAGGCACTGCCTTTAGCGTCCTCCACAACATGTCGTCAAGTCCTTTTTTCCTCCATATAAACAGCGTGCTGGCCAAGTCACATAATAAATGTGGCTTTCACAAACACTTACCTGGTCAACAACCATACAGGTCACACTGAGGGTGGCCGTATAAAAAACTTTAACATTGCCACAAATATGCGCCACACTGTGAACCCACACCAAACAAGAATGACAAAACACATTTTGGGAGAACACCCCGCACTGTAACACGACATAAACACAACAGAACAGATACCCAGACTCCCTTGCAGCACTAACTCTTCACGGAACGCTACAATATACACCCCCCGCTACTACCAAACCCCGCCCACCACATTTTTTATTTTCATTTTGAATTTATTAGCCTGTGGAAAAAGTTAATGTTGATATTAACCTCAGAAGGCTGCAAATAGAAAAGAGGCATTATTTTTTTCAATTTAATTGTATTTAATATACCACTGATGTTTTTGGAAAGTTGATTTTGCAACATTACGTCGCAAATACCCGGAGGGAACCCACGCAGTCACGGGGAGAACATGCAAGCTCCACACAGAAAGATCCCGAGCCCGGGATTGAACCTTCGTATTGTGAGGCAGATGCACTAACCCCTGTTCCACCGTGCTACCCTATTTAAGCCTCGCTTGTTCAATATTCCTTGCAAAACTTGTTTGGGACCCTATTAAAAGGTTCATTTTTTCAACTTTGGCCCGCAGCTTTGTTCAGTTTTAAATTTTGGCCCACTCTGTATTTGAGTTTGACACCCCTGCTCTATGGCAATATGACCTTTTGCATTTCATGAATACATAAAACAATTGATAAAATGCATATTTTATCATTATATGTAGTGGCTGCTGTTGGCCAAAGCTCTGTGCTCTTGTGTCATCCTTTTGTGTTTCCCTCTTGTTTTCATGTGTTATTATACTTTTTTTGCCTTTTGGTCCGGGACCCTTTGGGACTGTGTGACAAGGGGTGGCACTTTCGTGACCTCTGTGGTGCTTTTTTGTGGACCTCTGGATCTGCCTCCCGGGATTCTTTTGGCCATGGAGACCAGCTGCTGGGTCTCTGCCACACCGGAGTCAGTTTGGAGGGACTGGAGGAGATGCGGATGAGGGGACAGAGCTGCGGAGCTGGCACTGAGCGCTGGGACTGAGAGGCTTCGCGGTGTCTTGGCTGGGTGAGCAGGTGTCGGACACCTCAGTCACCTTGGACCTATCCTCGCTCATCCATGCGGACTGGACACTGGCCGAGAGTGGAGTCAGCTGTCTTGGTTGCTTTGTTGGGTCTGCTCCTGTCTCTGGCCATGCTCCCTCCACCCCAGCGGACGATGGCGTGGAACACCGCAGAGGCCACCACAGTGGATATGTTTCTTTTACTTTTTATTCATAGCTGTATGTAGAAGTGTCTGGTTGTATCTGCTGCTTGAATGTCTTTAATGTCCTCTGTGTTCTTTGATGTTTCCCTCTTACATGTGTACTATGGCTATGAGTTGTTTTTTTCCCTTGGCCTCAGTCTGCACCCCCTCTCCAGGGCCCAGGCTAAGACCGATTTTTTTAAAATTGTATTTTAATCTTCAACAAATCAGCACCTCCAAGTCCGAGTCCATGGTTCTCGTCCGGAAAAGGGTGGAGTGCCATCTCCAGGTTGGGGAGGAGACCCTGCCCCAAGTGGAGGAGTTCAAGTACCTAGGAGTCTTGTTCACGAGTGAGGGAAGAGTGGACCGTGAGATCGACAGGCGGATCGGTGCGGCGTCTTCAGTAATGCGGACGTTGTACCGATCCGTTGTGGTGAAGAAGGAGCTTAGCCGGAAGGCAAAGCTCTCAATTTACCGGTCGATCTACGTTCCCATCCTCACCTATGGTCATGAGCTTTGGGTCATGACCGAAAGGATAAGATCACGGGTACAAGCGGCCGAAATGAGTTTGGGTCTCTCCTTTAGAGATAGGGTGAGAAGTTCTGCCATCCGGGAGGAACTCAAAGTAAAAGCCGCTGCTCCTTCACATCGAGAGGAGCCAGATGAGGTGGTTCGGGCATCTGGTCAGGATGCCACCTGAACGCCTCCCTAGGGAGGTGTTTAGGGCACGTCCAACCGGTAGGAGGCCACGGGGAAGACCCAGGACACGTTGGGAAGACTATGTCTCGAGGCTGGCCTGGGAACGCCTCGGGATCCCCCGGGAAGAGCTGGACGAAGTGGCTGGGGAAAGGGAAGTCTGGGTTTCCCTGCCTAGGCTGTTGCCCCCGCGACCCGACCTCGGATAAGCGGAAGAAGATGGATGGATGGATGGATTTTAATCTTCTATTTTTTTCTCCCATTCTCCCCACTGTTTACCTGTATCTTATCTTTTTTGTAAGGGGCGCTGGAAGCCGGCAGACCCGTCAGCGATCCTGTTCTGTCTCCCCGTAATGTTTGTCTGATCTTGAATGGGATTGTGCTGAAAATTTTAATTTTCCTGAAGGAACTCTCCTAACGAAATAAATAAAGTACTATCTAATCTAATCTAATCTAATCTATTTGAGGAACATTGGTGCCTGTGGAAGGAGTAGAAGCAAATTGAGTTCAACTTTGCAGGTTTTTAGAATACTTATTACTGTTGAAAAGGGACTTAAAAGCCAACCATGACAAATGGCCAGGGTGGCTCCAACATGAGAGTGATAAGAGGAGAGAACCAATGGGATTGTCTGACCTATGGCCCCTCCCTGTGGAAGTCCAGTAGACAGGACAGGATGCTAATGAGGCAGCGATAACGAGACCCTCTTGAGATCGTGGAGTATTGGATCAGAGGATGTGTTGGATTACAACCTCTGGCGCTCTCACACTCTTGGGACTGGGCTCTGGAATGTCACCTGGAAAGAAGAGGATTACACTTACTGTGAAATCAATTGGAATTACCGGCTGGAGTTCAGCGGTTTGTGCAATAATGCTGACTTGTGATGCTCGGCTTCCTCAGAGAGAGGACGGGAGAAGTTTTTTTTTATTTTTTTCTACCAATTTTGAATATGTCTCAAGGGTTCTATTAGGCGTTTGTTGGTCAAAATTCCAACCTTGAGGCTGGGATTTAGACAATTTAAAAGTGCCTTTAATAAGCCCTACACAGAAAACGATGTTTGATGTGTATGTAGCTTTAAGGCTAATGAGCTGTGTTTGTCCCACAGAGTGTTTGTCTCCAAAAAGTTCTATTGTACATTCGCCCTACAATCAATCAATCAATCAATCAATGTTTATTTATATAGCCCTAAATCACCAGTGTCTCACAGGGCTGCACAAACCACAACACAAACCGGTAGAGCCCACATAAGGGCAAGGAAAACTCACCCCAGTGGGACGTCGGTGACAATGATGACTATGAGAAACCTTATAGAGGACCGTATACGTGGGCAACCCCCCTAGGGGACTGAAAACAATGGATGTCGAGCGGGTCTAACATGATACTGTGGAAGTTAAATCCATAGTTGATCCAACACAACCGTGAGAGTCTAGTCCAAAGTGGATCCAACACAGTAGCGAGAGTCCCGTCCATAGTGGAGCCAACAGGAAACCATCCCAAGTGGATGCGGATCAGCAGCGCAGAGATGTCCCCAACCGATACACAGGCGAGCGGTCCATCCTGGGTCCCGACTCTGGACAGCCAGTACTTCATCCATGGTCATCGGACCGGACCCCCTCCACAAGGGAGAGTGGGACAGAGGAGAAAAAGAAAGGAAACAGCAGATCAACTGGTCTAAAAAGGGAATCTATTTAAAGGCTAGAGTATACAAATGAGTTTTAAGGTGAGATTTAAATGCTTCTACTGACGTAGCATCTCGAACTGTTACCGGGAGGGCATTCCAGAGTACTGGAGCCCGAACGGAAAACGCTCTATAGCCCGCAGACTTTTTGGGGGCTCTGGGAATCGCTAATAAGCCGGAGTCCTTTGAACGCAGATTGCTTGCCGGGATATATGGTACAATACAATCGGCAAGATAGGCTGGAGCTAGACCGTGTAGTATTTTATATGTAAGTAGTAAAACCTTAAAGTCACATCTTAAGTGCACAGGAAGCCAGTGCAGGTGAGCCAGTACAGGCGTAATGTGATCAAACTTTCTTGTTCTTGTCAAAAGTCTAGCAGCCGCATTTTGTACCAACTGTAATCGTTTAATGCTAGACATGGGGAGACCCGAAAATAATACGTTACAGTAATCGAGACGAGGCGTAACAAACACATGGATAATGATCTCGGCGTCACTAGTGGACAAAAAGGAGCAAATTTTAGCGATATTACGGAGATGAAAGAAGGCCGTTTTAGTAACATTCCTAATGTGTGACTCAAACGAGAGAGTTGGGTTGAAGATAATACCCGGATTCTTTACCGAGTCGCCTTGTTTAATTGTTTGGTTGTCAAATGTTAAAGTTGTATTATTAAATAGAGGTCGGTGTCTAGTAGGACCGATAATCAGCATTTTCGTTTTTTTGGGCGTTGAGTTGCAAAAAGTTAGCGGACATCCATTGTTTAATTTCATTAAGACACGCCTCCAGCTGACTACAATCCTTTAAGAACTTCTTAAAGCAGGGGTGTCAAACCTTCGGGCCTGATCCAGTCGCCAGTTAGTGATCGGTGGTGCATAGGGATTTGCATTAAACCTGGAACTTTTTTGGTTCCCGTTGAGTCCAACCTGGGTTGTGCGTTACGTCACATCCGATTGCAGAATCACTAACTCACTGACTGACAATGTAACAATAAACGGTATTAATGACGACCAAAGAAAAACTCCCGTTGGTATTACCGTTTCAAATTAGGGATATCGAAAAACCATGATTGATAACTTCACTTTGATAAACTCACAGACCGAGGATGTCTTTGTGGCTTGTGCAGCCCTTTGAGACACTGGTGATTTAGGGCTATATACGTAAACATTGATTGATTGATTGATTAACTTACTGCTGCTGGTTCTTTATGTGAAAACAAGAGACATTAACATATTTCCCCATTAGGAACCAACAAACCTCAAGCTAAATTTATAGGCAGTGGGTCCCCAAACTATTGACTCGAAGGTCGCATAGAGTTAGAACAATTTGGCCGGGGGCCGGGCTGTGTATATATATATATATATATATATATATATATATATATATATATATATATATATATATATATATATATATACAGTGGGGCAAAAAAGTATTTAGTCCGCCACCGATTGTGCAAGTTCTCCCACTTAAAATGATGACAGAGGTCTGTCATTTTCATCATAGGTACACATTAACTGTGAGAGACAGAATGTAAAAAAAAATCCAGGTATTCACATTGTAGGAATTTTAAAGAATTTATTTGTAAATTATGGTGGAAAATAAGTTTTTGGTCAACCATTCAAAGCTCTCACTGATTGAAGGAGGTTTTGGCTCAAAATCTCACGATACATGGCCCCATTCATTCTTTCCTTAACACGGATCAATCGTCCTGTCCCCTTAGCAGAAAAACAGCCCCAAAGCATGATGTTTCCACCCCCATGCTTCACAGTAGGTATGGTGTTCTTGGGATGCACTTCAGTATTCTTCTTCCTCCAAACACGACAAGTTGAGTTTATACCAAAATGGATACATGGATGATACAGCAGAGGATTGGAAGAATGTCATGTGGTCGGATGAAACCAAAATAGAACTTTTTGGTATAAACTCAACTCGTCAATCAGTCCATCTTAGATGAGCTTGGGCCCATAGAAGCCGGCGGCGTTTCTAGATGTTGTTGATGAATGGCTTTCGCTTTGCATAGTAGAGCTTTAAATTACACTTACATATGTAGTGACAAACTTTATTTAGTGACGGTGGTTTTCTGAAGTGTTCCTGAGACCATGTGGTGATATCCTTTAGAGATTGATGTCGGTTTTTGATACAGTGCCGTCTGAGGGATCGAAGGTCACGGTCATTCAATCATGGAGTGATTTTATTAGATTCTCTGAACCTTTTGATGATATTATGGACCGTAGATGTTGAAATCCCTAAATTTCTTGCATTTGCACTTTGAGAAACGTTGTTCTTAAACTGTATGACTATTTGCTAACACAGTTGTGGTCAAAGGGTTGTACCTTTCTTGTGAAAGACTGAGCGTTTTTTTGGAAGCTGTTTTTATACCCAATCATGGCACCCACCTGTTCCCTATCAGCCTTCACACCTGTGGGATGTTCCAAATAAGTGTTTGATGAGCATTCCTCAACTTTATCAGTATTTATTGCCACCTTTCTCAACTTCTTTGTCGCGTGTTGCTGGCATCAAATTCTAAAGTTAATGATTATTTACCCCCACATTTTTTTTATGAGTTTGAACATCAAATATGTTGTCTTTGTAGCTTATTTAACTGAATATTGGTTGAAAATTATTTGCAAATCACTGTTTTCCGTTTATATTTATATTTAACACAATTTCCCAACTCATACGGAAACGGGGTTTGTATATATTTTTCACACATCTGTTCCAAATCATCATTAATTGCTGTTTTTTGTGTCTGTAGCTTGAATGCTAATGAGCCGTGTTGCTCCACACAGTGTCTCCAAGCGCCATTCTATTTAAAAAGCTGTGATCTTCTGTGATGCGTGCATACCTCGTTAGAAGCTCTACAAAACAGATTTTTATTTGTTTTTTTTTCTAGATGTGTTGCTCCTTAACACATCCTAGAGACACATACTACTGTTAGAACATCATTAAAATGTATTGCATGATATGGGGACCTATTAAAGCAGGCCTGGGCAATTATTTTAACATGGGGGCCACATTTAGAGAAAAAAAATGTGTCAGAGGGCTGATTTTAACTATTTTTAAGAACACTAATACAAAACCGCACAATGATGTCTGATTGAATGCTAAAAACGTTATGACAAACTGCCTTAAAAACGTAATGGAATTTTACATTTTTATATGATCGATAAAACACTGAATATTAACAAAATATGAACGTCACACCCCTTTCGATCAACATATTTTAGAATCAAGTGAAACACAACAAAAAATGCAAGAACAGTGAAATATGAACGCGGAGGGTACAAAATAAACCCGCCTACAATCTGATATATCTGATACATCACTAAGCTTTAGGACTTTGTTGTGAAAATCTCCTTCCGAGTCTGTGGAAACCCTTCCCGCCCACACTGCTTGGTGCCTCGTCTGAGCTGCTGTGACGTAGATGACCATAGTAACTAATTAGATGACCATAGTAACTAATTAGAATAGCATGGTGTGACAGACTCTTGCCGTCATGCGGGTTCCCAGGACCATCAAGGAAGGACATTGCTTGAGTAGGTGTGACTTGCTTTATTTTTCAATAAGCTCTTTCTGCAGGTCTGGTCGCTTTTCAGCTCCTTCCTTCACTACTCGTTCCTCGGTCGCTTTTCAGCCGCCCCCGTCGTCGTCGTCTCTTCCGCTCTTTATTCACTGCTGCAGGTGCTGTGTGCTCTCCAACTCCTTCTGCCCCATTCTCTCCTCCTTCTCCCTTTTTATACAGCGTGAGAAGAAATGTTAATTGGGTACTGGTGCGCTATCCACCCACCTGCACTTAAAGTAAAGTACCAAAGTACCAATGATTGTCACACACACACTAGGTGTGGCGAAATTATTCTCTGCATTTGACCCATCACCCTTGATCACCCCCTGGGAGGTGAGGTGAGCAGTGAGCAGCAGCGATGGCCACGCCTGGGAATCATTTTTGGTGATTTAACCCCCAATTCCAACCCTTCATGCTGAGTGCCAAGCAGGGAAGTAATGGGTCCCATTTTTATAGTCTTTGGTATGACTCGGCCACGATTTCGGGGCGGACACTCTAACCACTAGACCACTGAGTAGGTGTACTAGGCCACTTGACTGCAGCGTAGCTCCCGGCACGCCCCGCCTCTCTGCTCGGCCGCATTCTCCGCCTCCTTGCCGCCATCTTGGGCCAGGCTCCGGCGTGCCCTGCCTCGCTGCTCGTTGGCCGGCTCCGCCTCTTCACACATAGTAACTAGTTAGATTACCATAGTAACTGGTACAGTTGTGATCAAAATTATTCAACCCCCACACAATTTTGGTGTTTTAGCAAGTTGGACATTCATTCAGTATTTTGTTTCTAGTCATATCAAATAAAGATGTGTCAAATAGACAAATGCAACTTAAATTGTAACACTGTATTTTACAAAATGACAAAAAAGGAAATTTTTCTTAACATCTCATTGACAAAAGTATTCAACCCCCTAGTTACATGCATCTTTAGTACTTAGTAGAACACCCTTTGGCAGTAATGACATCCTTCAAATGTGATACAGAAGCGGACACAAGCTTCTTGCAACCATCTACAGGTATTTTAGCCCATTCCTCTTGGGCAAAGGCCTCCAGTTCATTCATATTCTTGGGCTTGCGTGCTGCAACTGCCTTCTTCAAGTCCCACCACAGCTTTTCTAGAGGATTTAGGTCTGGCGACTGTGAAGGCCAGTCCAGAGTCTTCCAGCCCTTCTTCTGCAACCACTCTGATGTTGATTTGGATTTATGCTTGGGATTGTTGTCCTGTTGGAAGGTCCAACGTCTCCCAAGCCTCAGCTTTGTCACTGACTTCATGACATTTGCAGCTCATATATCCTGCTAGGAAGTAGAATTCATAATGCCTTGAACGCGCTGGAGATTCCCGGTACCTGAGGCAGAGAAACAGCCCCAGAGCATGATTGACCCCCCCACCATTCTTAACAGTAGGCAAGGTGTTCTTCTCTTTGTAAATTTCATCTTTTCTCCTCGAGACATAACGTTGATTCACAGGCCCAAAGAGTTACAGTTTTCTCTCATCACTCCATAAAACAGGGGTTTGTTCAGATGATTTTTGGCATACTGGAGTCTATTTTCTTGTGCCTGGTGGTCAGAAGTGGGGTGCGCCTGGGAGTTCTGGCATGGAGGCCTTCATCTCGTAGTGCGCGCCTTATTGTCTGGGACGAAACCTGCGTTCCCAACTCTGCAATGTCCTGTTGTAGTTCCTCAGCTGTTACCCGGGGGTTTTTCATCACTGTACGCTTCAAATACTGGACAGCAGTTGCACACAGCATCCTCTTTCTACCACGCCCACATAGTGTTTCCACTGTGCCTTTAGCTTAAAACTTGCGAATTATGCTCCCAACTGTGTCTCTTGGAATGTGTAATGTCTTTGCTATTTTCTTATATCCATATCCTTTCTTATGAAGATAAATTACCTCCTCTCTTGACTTCTCTGACCAGTCCCTGGACTTCACCATGTTGCAAATACACCATTGACCATCTAAAAGAAGCTGAGCGTCACAGTCTTTTTCAATCAGTTTAATTGTTGCTCGTTATGGTTCTAATAACATCTACAGGTGTTTTCCACACCTGATTGAAAATACCTTATTCAAATTCTGTTCTTAAGAGTTATGATCTTCAAGCGGTTGAACAATTTTGTCAATGAGATATTAAGAGAAATGATACTGTTTGGTATGTTACAAAATATAATGTTGTAATTCAAGTTGCATTTGTCTATTTAATGCATCTTTGTTTGATATGACTATAACAAAATACGGAATAAATGTCCGACTTGCAAAACACCAAAATTGTGTGGGTTTTGAATAATATTGATCACAACTGTATATCATCCATAAGCACATATTCTAACCATTGAAATACTTTGTGTTGTTGAAGACTCAGACAACATGACTGCACATCATAATGGCAGCTACACTTTCCATCTTAAAGATCTAAAAAAATTATTTGGGAAAGCCCGGCAGACTTGATTGAAAAGCTTAACGGGCCGCATGTGGTTTCTCGGGCCTTTATTTACCCAGGTCTGTATTAAAGGAAGCAGAGAGATTTAAACCCAGAACCACCTGCTTATGAGGCAGATGTTCTAACCACATGCACCGCCTTATTATTATTATTATTCAACTGGTTTTCTTTGAAATATATATTTTATACATTTTCTTTTGTAATATTGTAAGGTCATGTAAAGTTTGCATGAATTAAAAACGCGCTTCAAGCACCGCTGACGTACATTTGATCTATTTTCTTTGCTGTTTGTCTTTTGGTGTTTTCATCAATTTGATCAATTCATTTATGTGTATTTTTTACTTTTCCCTTTCCTCAGATAATAGGCGGAGAAAGGCCGGAAGATAGAAGTGCTCTCCACGCTGCGAGTGAGCTGTGGGCGCCGCTCGTTCAGTGGGATGACTGTGGATGCCAGAGTGGGAACTTTGATCTGGGAAAAAAGAAGCAGGGAGAGAGCGTGCAGACACAGGTGATGTAAGAACATTTGAACAACGTTTAAACATAACAAACGGTGCAGAAGTCAAGTGGAGACTTTTTTTTTTTTTTAGATATTTCCAGTGTTTGGTCCCCATTAAAAGAGGGTCATATATTATCTACAAATTATATCAACAGTGAAAAATGTAATGACACATTTATTCAATCAATCATCAATCAATGTTTACTTATATAGCCCTAAATCACTAGTGTCTCAAAGGGCTGCACAAACCACCACGACCTCCTCGGTAGGCCCACATAAGGGCAAGGAAAACTCACACCCAGTGGGACATCGGTGACAATAATGACCCAGTGGGACGTCGGTGACAATGATGACTATGAGAACCTTGGAGAGGAGGAAAGCAATGGATGTCGAGCGGGTCTAAAATGATACTGTGAAAGTTCAATCCACAATGGATCCAACACAGTCGCGAGAGTCCAGTCCAAAGCGGATTCAACACAGCAGCGAGAGTCACGTTCACAGCGGAGCCAGCAGGAAACCATCCCAAGCGGAGGCAGATCAGCAGCACAGAGATGTCCCCAGCCGATACACAGGCAAGCAGTACATGGCCACCGGATCGGACCGGACCCCCTCCACAAGGGAGAGTGGGACATAGAAGAAAAAGAAAAGAAACGGCAGATCAACTGGTCTAAAAAGGGAGTCTATTTATTTAAAGGCTAGAGTATACAAATGAGTTTTAAGGTGAGACTTAAATGCTTCTACTGAGGTAGCATCTCGAACTGTTACCGGGAGGGCATTCCAGAGTACTGGAGCCCGAACGGAAAACTCTCTATAGCCCGCAGACTTTTTTTGGGCTTTGGGAATCACTAATAAGCCGGAGTCCTTTGAATGCAGATTTCTTGCCGGGACATATATATATATTTAAATTATTTTATGTCGCTATTATTTCTCTATTATAATATTATTATTATTATTATTTCTCTATTATAATATTGTTTTTTGGACAACATTTTTCAATCTTTCCATCGTTTGATTGCAATGCACAGCTTTTTGCTTTTTTTTTTTTTCGTCTCAATGATACAACCAATCCAAAGTTATTTATAGAGCACTCGTAAAACAACAGCATTACCAACAATCTAAAGTGCTTCCCAAGTGTTAATACACAAATTAGGACAGCAATGAGAGTGCAAAACGATAAATAAAATGAATGAAGAAGTATCGCACTCAATAAAATGGAGCTTGAAAGGGGAAAAAAAATAGCCATAAAACAAGATGCTCAAATAACCATAAAAGATTAAACAACTAATAGCAAGCTCTGATACAAGAGTGCTACAGTGAAAATGTTTGCATTTATAAGTGATTTTAACTATATTTAAAATATATACTTATAAACATACATATATACATACATATATGTATACACAGTATATGCATACCTATAAAAAAAAATATGTATATATATATGTATGTATATATATATATATATATATATATATATATATATATATATATATATATGTGTATATATATATATATATATATATATGTGTATATATATATATATATATATATATATATATATATATACATATATTTACATACATATACACATACACATATCAATGTTTCAATCAATGTTTATTTATATAGCCCCAAATCACAAATGTCTCAAAGGACTGCACAAATCATTACGACTACAACATCCTCGGAAGAACCCACAAAAGGGCAAGGAAAACTCACACCCAGTGGGCAGGGAGAATTCACATTTAGTGGGACGCCAGTGACAATGCTGACTATGAGAAACCTTGGAGAGGACCTCAGATGTGGGCAACCCCCCCCCTCTAGGGGACCAAAAGCAATGGATGTCGAGCGGGTCTAACATGATACTGTGAAAGTTCAATCCATAGTGGTTCCAAGACAGCAGTGAGAGTCCCGTCCACAGGAAACCATCTCAAGCGGATCAGCAGCGTAGAGATGTCCCCAACCGATACAGGCGAGCGGTCCATCCTGGGTCCCGACGAGCGGTCCATCCTGGGTCTCGACTCTGGACAGTCAGTACTTCATCCATGGTGGAGGGGGGGACATAGGAGAAAGAAAAGAAGCGGCAGATCAACTGGTCTAAAAAGGAGGTCTATTTAAAGGCTAGAGTATACAGATGAGTTTTAAGATGAGACTTAAATGCTTCTACTGAGGTAGCATCTCGAACTGTTACCGGGAGGGCATTCCAGAGTACTGGAGCCCGAACGGAAAACGCTCTATAGCCCACAGACTTTTTTTGAGCTCTAGGAATCACTAATAAGCCGGAGTCTTTTGAACGCAGATTTCTTGCCGGGACATACGGTACAATACAATCGGCAAGATAGGCTGGAGCTAGACAGTGTGGTATTTTATACGTAAGTAGTAAAACCTTAAAGTCACATCTTAAGTGCACAGGAAGCCAGTGCAGGTGAGCCAGTACAGGCGTAATATGATCAAACTTTCTTGTTCTTGTCAAAAGTCTAGCAGCCGCATTTTGTACTAACTGTAATCTTTTAATGCTAGACATGGGGAGACCCGAAAATAATACGTTACAGTAATCGAGACGAGACGTAACAAACGCATGGATAATGATCTTGGCGTCTTTAGTGGACAAAATGGAGCGAATTTTAGCGATATTACGGAGATGAAAGAAGGCCGTTTTAGTAACGCTTTTAATGTGTGACTCAAAGGAGAGAGTTGGGTCGAAGATAATACCCAGATTTTTTACAGAGTCACCTTGTTTTATTATTTGGTTGTCGAGGAGCAGCAACATAGATGACGCATCAGAGTCCATCGTTAGCAATAGATCATTAGTCAATTTTGCGAGGGCTGTCTCAGTCGAGTGATTTGCCCTGAAACCGGATTGAAAGGTTTCACATAGATTGTTAAACGCTAAGTGCTCATTTAGCTGCTCTGCAACAATTTTTTCGAGGATTTTCGAAATAAAGGGAAGGTGAGACACCGGTCGGTAGTTTACCATGAGGTCAGGATCGAGGTTAGGTCTTTTAAGGAGAGGATGAATAACCGCTTTTTTGAATGCAACGGGAACAGTGCCCGAGGAAAGTGATAAGTTTATAATATTTAGCACTGATGGACCTAATAATACAAAAAGCTCCTTGATAAGTTTCCCAGGAAGTGGGTCAAGTAAACATGTTGTTTGTTTTATTCCATTTACACGTTGTAAAAATCCTTCTAATGTTATTTCATCAAAACGAGAGAAACTATTTTGGATATTTGCAGTATCCGCCGTATATACAATCGTATCTGTGTTACTATAACCCCGTTGTAGCTGGGACGCATTGTCTTTAATCTCCTTTCTAATAAGTTCAATTTTCTTATTAAAGAACTTCATAAAGTCATCTGCCGAATGGGTGGAGCTACTGGAAGGAGTCCCTTGTTGGGTTAGCGATGCTACTGTACTAAACAAAAATTTTGGATCGTTTTTATTAATGCGGATGAGATTTGAGTAATAATTAGTTTTAGCTAAGGTAAGCATGCGTTTATAAGTTATTAAACTATCACTCCATGCTTGATGGTGCACCTCAAGTTTAGTCGTGCGCCATTTGCGTTCCAGCTTTCTACATAATAATTTCTGAGCTCTAGTTTCTTCAGTAAACCATGGCGTACGCCTTTTTGGAGCCTTTTTTAACTTCAGCGGTGCTATACTATCAATGGTTTCGCGCAGGGCGTTGTTAAAGTTGTTAGTGAGGTTATCAATAGAGCCCACATACTTTGGGAACGGTGCCATTACCGAGGGCAGTAGGTCCGCAAGAGTCGTCGTTGTGGCAGCATTAATGTTGCGGCTGCTATAGCAGTTATTATTATTATTATTATTATTATTATTATTAGCTTGCCGAACATGAGTCTGAACTTCGAATTTTATAAGGTAATGATCGGACATTACTTTAGTATACGGGAGTATCATAACTTTGGAGACGGTGATACCTCTGACAAGCACTAGGTCTATTGTATTACCGCTGCGATGCGTCGGTTCATTTATTATTTGTGTAAGACCACAGCTATCAATTATAGTCTGGAGCGCCACGCACGGTGGGTCCAATGGGGTATTCATATGGATATTAAAGTCCCCCATTATAATTATATTATCGGCGTGCGTCACTAGATCAGCAACAAACTCTGAGAATTCACTAATAAAGTCCACATAGGGCCCTAGGGGGCGGTAGATAACGGCCAGGCACAGAGGCAGAGGTGTGGCAGACTTCATAGAAAGCACCTCAAACGATTTATATTTATTATTTAAGTTAGGACTAAAGTTAAAGTTTTCGTTGTATATTAGTGCGACACCCCCTCCCCTTTTGAGGTGACGGGCAATATGCGCATTCGTATAGTTAGGAGGGGATGCCTCATTTATCGCAAAAAAGTCGTCTGGTTTAAGCCAGGTTTCGCTAAGACCGATGACGTTAAGGTTGTTGTCTCTAATGACCTCATTGACTAATAACGTTTTGGGAGACAAAGATCTGATGTTTAGAAAGCCCATATTATAGGTAGTGGGCTGTTTTAAGGAGTTGTTGATAAAATTATCCGTAGTAGCAATATTAATAATGTTGCGTTTATTATGCGCAGTGTACTTAAAATAATTACGACCATATCTAGGAATTGATATGACGGGAATTTTCAGATTGTCTACTTGGCGCTGCGATAAACTGAAAGCATCATAATTTGCCACCTCAGTAGAACGCATGTCTAACTCTGACGTAGTCATAGACACAATAGAAAAAACATTTTGTGAGTTGTGTATTATTCTACGAAAATTGCTATGTGTACAGGGATCATCCAGCCTGGCGCTGGCTAGTTCTAACTTAACTGACTCCATACCCAGGCTAGCAGGCTCTGTAATTGCCTGTGACCGGGCTTGCTCTAGTGCAGTTAGTCAAATGTGGCTCAATGCGAAGTCTATGTTCCGAGACAAGAGGATAGCGCCTTCCTGGTTAGGGTGAAGGCCGTCTCTCCTCAGCAAGCCAGGTTTGCCCCAGAAAGAGGGCCAATTATCAATAAACGTAAATCCCTGTTGTCTGCAGAAGCTATCCAGCCACCTTTTAAGAGAGACTAATCTGCTATATCTCTCATCATTGCCTCTCCCAGGCAGGGGGCCAGAGACAATTACTCGATGCCTGGACATCTTTCTGGCGAGATTACAAGCCCTGGCTATGTTTCTCTTTGTAATCTCTGATTGTCTCATCCTAACGTCTTTGGAGCCAACGTGTATTACTATATTCACATAACTAGTGGTGCGGTTAGCCTGCCGTACGTGTTTACTAGACCTGTTGCGAGTTAGCTCCCTAAGATTAGCTTCAATGTCAGGTGCTCTGCCCCCGGGAATACACTTAATTGTGGCTGGTTTGCTAAGCTTTATGTTTCGGGTGATGGAGTCCCCTATGACTAAAGTGTGGTGCCCGGTAGACTGGGGTGTAGGACTAGCTAAAGGGCTAAATCTATTATGTGTCTCAACCGGTACACCGTAGCTTGTAGGCCGATTAGGGCTGCGACAAGCTGGGCTAGTTAGCTCGCTACAGCTAACGCTAGCAGATGTGTCCGCAACATCTAAAGTTACGAAATTACACTGCTCTAACTGGCGGACACGGCTCTCTAGCAAAGCCAACCTATCCATGAGTAAAGTGCACGAAGTGCAGGAAGCCATACTCACAGAAACTTTCCGTCGCCGAGTGGGGTGCCAGCTGTCTTCGGGAAGTGGTGGTCACGGTGGCGGGGGAGAAGCTTCCTTCAGACCGGCACTGCCTTTCTCCGCTAGCCTCGTTAGCTTAGCAGCTAGCTAGCTGAGGGCGAAGTGGTGAGACAGAGATCGGGTGATTTGCAAGTTAAATTGAACTATTAAATATGTTCGATAAGTTGTAAATAAAGCTGCAAAACAGTTCAAATCACACAGATAGAACGATACTTAGCTGTTTTGCAACAAGAGCAGTCAGCGAGCAGTCATTCACGTTGACCCGGAACCGGGTCAACGTGAATGACACACATTTATGAATACACACATGAATACACACATGAATACACACATTTACATACATATGCAGACATATATACACATATACAAAAATACATATATACACACATGCTGTTATGGTTACTAAGGGGAGATGACGGAAACAGACACCAGAGCTTTTTTTTATTTATTATGTATATATATATATATATATATATATATATATATGTGTGTATATATATATAATATATATATATATATATATATATATATACATATATATATATACATAATAAATACAAAACATATACAAAAATACATATATACACACATGCTGTTATGGTTACTAAGGGGAGATGACGGCAACAGACACCAGAGCTTTTTTTTATTTATTATGTATATATATATATATATATATATATATATATATATATATATATATATATATATATATATATATATATATATATATATGTATATATATATATATATATATATATATATATATATATATATATATATATATATATACATATATATATACATATATATATACATAATAAATACAAAAAATATACAAAACATATACAAAAATACATATATACACACATGCTGTTATGGTTACTAAGGGGAGATGACGGCAACAGACACCAGAGGGTTTTTATTTATTTATTATGTACACATATATAGATATATATATATATATATATATATATATGTATATATAATAAACAATACTACTAAACTATAGAATGCAGTGTGTGACCCAAATACAAGTGTGGTGTAAGACTATATAAGTAATTAATTGTTGAGTGTTACCGTTAATGTAGAAATGAGGAAGCAGACCAAAACAAAGAGGGCAACGCAGAAGGGATCCGAGATTCACGTGAAGTCCGTGGGGCAGAGAGAGGCGTCAGAGTCCGGGGTTAGCGAGTGGTCAAAGATCGAGGGAAGCCGTCAGAGTTCAGAGGGAGATCCAGGGAAAAGTGAGACGCGCAGCTGACTTCCAAGGACGGCACAAGAAAACACACACTGAAAACATGGAGCGAGACACGTAGAGAGAGAGAGAGCATAAATCTGGGTATTGGTTTATGGTACAGGAGACTATATTCCGGCGCGGGATGGCAGGTTGAGCAGGCTTATGAAGGCAACTCTTTCATTACAGGCAGGTGCGCTGATTGCCGGTGAATGTTTGCAGCTGGTGGCGTCTGCATGGGGGAGACGGCTCGCCGCGTCCCTAGACGTGTGTGGCCGTGGGCGTGTCCTAAGGTGCGACAAGCAGAGCGCATTGGAATGCGCCCTGGCCGTGACACATGCTAGCCTAACATAACCAGAAATTATGTTCATAATTAAAGATAAAAGTAATAAATATCTATCAATCTATCAATCAATCAATGTTTATTTATATAGCCCTAAATCACAAATGTCTCAAAGGACTGTACAAATCATTACAACTACAACATCCTCGGAAGAACCCACAAAAGGTCTTAATGGAGATCTTCCTTTATTACCTCCTGCTTCGATTGAAAGTCCAGTTTAGAAAATTGTTTTATTTTAGATATGTAATCCTCCATGTTAAAAGTGCAAGCCAGGGGAAAAAATAAACCATCGCTGCTCACTCTTGCTGCCTGTTGTCACTTCTTCTGCAGCCGAGTAGTCGCATGAAGGATCACTAGCGCCCTCTACCACCAGGAGGCGGGAGTCATTTAATGACTCATATTTGACACACGCAGCTACGGTATATTAATAAAACATAGCTGCTTACTGTTCTTTTTAGCATATTCAATAGCTTGGACCTTAAATCCTACTGAATAAAATAATTAATATTGTCTTCATGTCATATTATGCTCCTTCCCATGCTGTCGTTTTTAATTTAGAGTTTGTATCCAATCAGAATTCCGATTGTTGTCATGCTGTACAAAATCTGCCCGGGGCCTTCAGAATCAACAATGCAGGCGTCTATGCACTGTAAGTGAACAAACACATACAGTTGATAGACAACATTCACACTCGATGGCCAATTTAGTGTTGCCAATCAACCTATCCCCAGGTGCATGTCTTTGGAGGTGGGAGGAAGCCGGAGTACCCGGAGGGAACCCACGCAGTCACGGGGAGAACATGCAAACTCCACACAGAAAGATCCCGAGCCCGGGATTGAACTACTCAGGACCTTCGTATTGTGAGACACATGCACTAACCCCTGTACTACCGTGCTGAATAGAACTGAGAAAGAACTAAGAAAGAAAAATAATTCAGAAGATGGGACATCAATCATCAACAAAACTCATGCTATTAACTATCTGTCCAGCTGCACACGCTAGAAAACGAGTAGCTCTGGGAGGATAAGTACTTTATTGACAGTGTAGTGTGAAAGCTGATGTGTTTACTTTGTTTATAAGTCAACGCAGTCTCAAAGGAAATTTCCTTTTACTTAAAACATCTGCATTTTGATGAGACCTTGGGCTCTTGAAACCGCGGCCCTCTTCTTTACGTAGTCGAACAGCTCTGGTCTACTGCATGTCTCCGCTGGAGTTGTTGATTTACGCAATAATTTTAAAGAAACGCTTGACAAACTGAAAGCAGACTATTGTGGCAAGGACCAGGAGTTGACCTTCCACCTCTGATTCTGTGACTATCTTATGTAAAATAGTCCTTTGATGTCAGCGGGGCTCTTATTCCCTCAAGAAGAGCGTGTGATAATTGCGGATTCCGAATCCGTTGAATTTATAAAATGTTCATGAGATGGCGGGGTGCCGACAAGTTATCAAAGTAAAGTATGTCTGCGGATGAACATGTCACATAACTTCTGAGCAAACGTCCTCAAAGCAACAGGAAGATGTTTCTCTGTTGTTGCCATGGCGACCCTGCATCACTTCTTTCTTTAGTGCTTTATTACTAATGCGGATCCAATGCCAGGGACATTTACAAATTGTCGGGTGCACTGTTTGTTGCGCACTACAAATTCCGTTTGGCACACACAAAACCGATTTCTTTTTTGTTAGCTTCACAGTTAGCACGTTTATTATTCGCACATGTGTTTATTGCTACCGTTTCGACCCAAATATAAAACAAAAATGTCTGAAAAATACATGCAAATGACCAGAGCTGTTCATCTTAGCAATAACGTTTTATTAAAAGATAAAAAACGTTCAAATGTATCAGGAATTCCTTAACACTGGAGGCAGCTCAAACTTATTTTAATGCAATGATTATGTCTGGATTTTATTATTGTATAACATGTTGGTCGCAGGCCAGCAAAATGACTCTGAGGCCATTGGAAACTTTTGCACGAACAATCCGAAAACCACAACATCACAGTCACTGTTTAGTTCTCCAAAATATAGATCGTTAAACTTAGCTAATAGTCAAAGATTAGCATCAATACGAATGGCTTATCGAATCCTAAATAACACTGCACCAGCGCCACTTAAGCACTTTGTCCGGTTTACATCTGCTGTGACAACTAGAAACACACCAGCCTCCACCAGGGGGCAGTGTAGCGTCACCCCAGATGTAAAATATCTTTTGCACAATCAGCTTTTTCTTATAAAGCCATAAAGGAATGGAAAAACCTCACAAAAAACGTGAAAAAGTTTAACAGATTACTCTTCATTTACAATTGAAGTTAAAAAGTGGATGCAATTAAAGCTGCTCACACGGTCACTAAGGTGGCCGCTATGTTTGACAGATCAACTTAACGTGTATTATGTTTATCCATGACAGCTTTTTTGTTGTAAATTGTGAGGTGTGTGGGTTAAACTCATGGTTGTTTTTACAAATGATGACGGATGTGAACAAGAGCATTTATTGTCTTTGTGTGATGGTGTAAATGAGATGTGGTTGTATTGTCTATTAAGTGTCAGGCTTGTCCCTGACAGTTTGTTTGTGTTTTAGTTTTTCCTCTGTGTGTGTTTAGTATTTCCTGTCTTTAGTTCCTGTCAGCGCTCTTATTTTGTCTGTTTCCTGTTTCCCTCAGCTGCGGCTGATTGGCACATGGCCACACCTGGTGTCAATCAGCCCGCTTCCATTTGAACCGGTTTTGTCCTCCAGTCTGTCAGGCTTGTCCCTGGCAGTTTTGGTCTATGTCTTAGTTTTTCCTCTGCATTTGTCTTTAGTTCCTGTCAGCACTCTTATTTTGGTTCTGTTTCCTGTTTGTCTCCCGGAGTGCTGTGTAACCCTCAGCTGTGGCTGATTGGCACCTGGCCACACCTGGGACCAATCAGCCAGCCACTATTCAAGACCTTTTTTCTCCTCCAGTCAGGGCTGTATTATTGTTGTGTCGATGTCATTTTCTACTTGTCCTTCCTACTGGTCGTGTGAATGCAGCGTAGCGGTAAGCTATATTTGGTAGATGTTTGTAGCTTACTGTTTTTTGTTCCCTGCTTCCGATTTGTTTGTTCATAGCCCTTAGTTTGTCATATCCGCCCACGTGCGTGTTTTTTGTTTGTACCCTTTGTTTGTTCTAGTTCTAGTATTTTAAATTAAACTATGTTTTCTTGCAAAATGCCTCCCTCCTTCTCTGCATCTTGGGGTTCGACACAAAATAACTCTGACACAGTCGGGTGCTGGATTATTGTCATGTCGATGTCACTTCCGTATTGTCGCTCCTGTCGTGTCGTTTCGTGTCGTGTCATTGCAGCGTAGCGGTAAGCTATATTTCGGTATCTGTTTGTAACTTACTGTCTTTTGTTCCCTGCTTCCGTTTTGTTTTCATTCTACAAGTAACGACTTCTGTTTTCCTGCTCGCTACCCGCTAACTTCCACGCTAGGCCCTTTTGTTTTTGCTAGCTTCCATGCTAAGCTCCAATTGTTTTCTAGCTCTCATGCTAGCTCTTTTAGTTTTTTATGCGCCTCGTGCGTGCTTTTTGTTGTACCCCTTTTATTAAATCATGTTTCCTTATCCAATGCCTGCCTCCATCTCTGCATCTTGGGGTTCATCAACAACAAACCCTGACATTAAGTTTGTTTCCGTGAAAGGGCATTTTATGACTTTTCTTAATTTGATTACGTGATATGGTATGATTTAATTGTAATCATTTTATTGCATGATTTTTGTATCCCTTTAATTGAGGTAGCCAGGGACTGCAGATGGAAATGAGCTATTAAGCTATAATCTGGTACAGAACATATCTGTCTTTGAGCTTAATGTTTCTGTGCATTGTCCCTTCGAATAAAGACTAAACTAAAATATATATATATATATATATATATATATATATATATATATAAAACGAGGTTATTGTGGTTTATCCATTATACATTGCTCAATACCGGGGTACAACGAAATATACGTTAGGTCAGGAAAAAACATAGAGGCTATTTCATCCCTACAAGCTTGTTTTGCTTGTACGGATGGAATGTGTGGCACATTATAAAGCGTAAAATACGACAGCGGAGACCCCGGACTGTTGAACGACTGAAGCTCTACATAAAACAAGAATGAAATAGAATTCCACTTTCAAAGCTTCAACAATTAGTTTCCTCAGTTCCCAAACGTTTATTGGGTGTTGTTAAAAGAAAAGGTGATGTAACACAGTGGTGAACATGCCCTTTCCCAACTACTTTGGCACATGTTGCAGCCATGAAATTCTAAGTTAATTATAATTTGCAAAAAAAAAAACAAAGTTTATGAGTTTGAACATCAAATGTCTTGTCTTTGTAGTGCATTCAACTGAATATGGGTTGAAAAGGATTTGCAAACATTGTATTCCATTTATATTTACATTTAACACAATTTCCCAACTCGTATGGAAACAGGGTTTGTATATCATACAACTCTAATCGACCGTATTAGTTTTAAACACACATTTACACACACACACACTTTATCTAACACGGGCTTACACAATGACAATGCATATCAAGTCATAAGTACAGTAGATCGTTTTTTCTTCTCCCCATCTGCAATCCATCATCGGGTGAGGCGTGGTCTTCTGAAAGCAGCAATCAGCAGACACTGAAAGTGCACCCCCGTCATGAAATGGCAGCATGCAGAAAAAAAAAAAAAACGTGGAAGCTTTCAATGTTGGTTGTCGCTCTGCCGTGATTGTGCCGGCTTTTGTGTGTCCGTGCCTGCGTGTCATACACCCAGCACATCACGCCGCCTCAATGCCTCCTGCTTTTCCGTGACAGGCCTGAGAGCGTTCTGGTTAATGGCGGCCGCAATTTTACAAGTGAAGGGAATGTCCTGTCAATAGCAATTTTCCCGGTGAAACATACCTGCTGGCTCGAGGAAAGAACTGTACAAAGGAAGACCTTTTTTTTTTTGTCTTATCCATGAATGCACATAGGTATATATATCATTGTTTATGATTGAAACTTATTTATGATTAATTCTTCATCTAATTGGGGAAACATGTCTGGTACTGAAAGATATAAACATCCCAGCAGTCAGAATCCTAGTGAGAGCAGACGTTGTGTAGTAAGTGATTGTTTTATTATGTTGGTAGTTGCTAGATCTGCTCATCACTCAGCTTCTGAAACGTGTGGCTTATATGCCTTGTATTCATGCTCAAAAATACACTATATTGCCAAAAGTGTTCGGCCACCCATCCAAATGATCAGAATCGGGTGTGCTAATCACTTGGCCCGGCCACAGGTGTATAAAATCAAGCGCTTTGGTATGGGGATTGTTTCTACAAAAAATAGTGAAGAATGGGCCGCTCTCAGTGATTTCCAGCGTGGAACTGTCATAGGATGTCACCTGTGCAACAAATCCAGTCTTGAAATTTCCTCGCTTCCAAAATATTCCAAAGTCAACTGTCGGCTTTATTATAAGAAAATGGAAGAGTTTGGGAACAACAGCAACTCAGCCACGCAAACTGACAGAGAGGGGTCACCGGATGCTGAAGCGCAAAGTCAATCAATCAATCAATCAATCAATCAATCAATCAATCAATCAATTAATTCCTTTATCGTCATTGTCATAATAACACTTAAGTCATACATGTCAAAGAGGTCGTCGACTTTCTGCACCGTCAGTTGCTACAGCACTCCAAACTTCATGTGACTATCCAACTAGCCCACGTACAGTACGCTAGTTGCAGAAGCAATGTCCTTCCTTGGTGGTCAGTGGAACCCGCACGACGACGGCAAGAGACTGTCACACATTCATTTTGTCTCAAAGTCCAGTTTAGAAAAGTATTTAATCTTGGATACAGTATATACTCCTCCATATTGGAATAAACATTCCTTTAATTCAATTTCATTCCAAGAAAAGTATTACAGCGCTCCAAACTGCAAGTGACTATCCAACTAGCCCACGTACAGTACGCTAGTTGCAGAAGCAATGTCCTTCCTCGGTGGTCAGTGGAACCCGCACGACGACGGCAAGAGACTGTCACACATTCATTTTGTCTTAAAGTCCAGTTTAAAGAAGTATTTAATCTTGGATACAATATATAATCCTCCATATTGGCATAAACATTCCTTTAATTAAATTTCATTCCAAGAAATTAAACAATATTTTTGCATCTGCCAAAAAACACCCACATACGCTGGCTTACTCTAATAAAAATGCCATGTTTGTTATAAATGCAGTTGAAAAAAAAGAAAATAAAAAAATGCTGGCTTTAGCTGGAGAGACCTGTGTCTGCTGGCTTGAGCGCCCCCTCTTCTCCCAGTGTGGCAAGTCAGAGTACTGCTGAGGCATTGAACTGCAAGTTGACAATATATCGCCCTCTACCTTGAGGCAGAAGTACTTGCTGCCTCAAGACCTGCCTTTTCCACGTGGCAACAAGCGTGCACACCCTCGCACGCACATGCCCAATAGACACTTTGTGTAGCCGTGGAGGCACCGCTTGTGTATGCCTCACTTCTAATCTGCTGCATTGTTTTGATCAGCAAACATGGAATTTGCGTGATTTGGACCATGAAAATTATCAAAATATACAGGAACCACACCAAAATCACGAAGAAAGCATATATATATATATATATATATATATATATATGTATGTATGTATGTATGTATGTATGTATGTATGTATGTATATATGTATATATGTGTGTGTATATATATATATATATATATATATATATATATATATATATATATATATATATATATATATATATATATATATATTTATATATATATATATATATATATACCCGCATGTGGCTCTTTAGTGCCGCACTTGTGGCACTAATCCTTTCAATACTTTTATAAAAAAAAGGATTGAAAATGGAAAAAGATGGGTGAAGAATTATATTTTTTTAGTATGTTTTGTGTTTGAGGACAAACACGACACACCTTCCCAATCGTTAGAAAGCCCACTGTTTAATATGTTTGGGTTTATGCTTTGCTGATGAGAGTATTTGGTAAAAACATTGTTTTGTCCTACTAATTTCGGCTGTTCTTGAACTCACCATCGTGTGGACTGTGATGCAACAATTTGTAATGTAAAATCTTCCACTCCTTTGTCTCATTTTGTCCACCAAAAGTTTTATGCTGTGCGTGAATGCACACAGGTGCGCTTTGATGATGTTATTGACTTGTTGGAGTGCTAATCAGGCATATTTGGTCAGTGCATGACTGCAAGCTAATCGATGCTAACATACTATTTAGGCTAGCTGTATGTACATATTGCGTCATTAAGCCTCATTTGTAGGTAAATGTGTAAAATAAAAATTACCATCCCTCCATGCATCCATTTTCTACCGCTTATTCCCTTTTGGGGTCGCGGGGGGCGCTGGCGCAAATCTCAGCTACAATCGGGCGTAAGGCGGGGTACACCCTGGACAAGTCGCCACCTCATTTCTGACAACGAAGATTTGCTTCAGCCTGCAACACATAGTCATTTTGATTGTAGGCTACTATAGCTAATAGACACTTACGTCATGTGTTGCCTTCACTATAAGACTTAAATATGGCTTTTCATTTTTTGCGGCTCCAGACAGATTCGTTTTTTGTATTTTTGGTCCAGTATGGGTCTTTTAACATTTTTGGTTGCTAACCCTAGATATATACCATGATCTGTTTCACTTGGTATCAGCAATGTCACACATTGACTTGGATTTGTATTGCTTCTTCAACGCAAATGATGATTGGCACGAGCCAGACGAGAGTGTGAGTACATATTGATTTTTTAAACACTATAATAAAAAAAAACAGAGGAAAAAAGGGCGCACACAATGGCAGATAACAAACTAGACTATACTCAAAACAAAAACAGCACAATGGCATGACTATATACAAATGGACAAAAAGATCACTAACTGTGGCACAAAACAAACCAAAAACTTGCACTGAGGCGTAAATACATAAACTTACATGGCGTGGTCACAACAACAAACAGCGTAACAAGGCATGAAGGTAGATGAGGATCAAGAAGAGAAGGTAGCTAGGTCAGTAAGTATCGTAAAGTTCCAGGACAAGAACTGAAACAGAATGGTTTAAATAATTACTATGATGACCAATCAATCAATCAATCAATGTTTATTTATATAGCCCTAAATCACAAATGTCTCAAAGGACTGTACGAACCATTACGACTACGACATCCTCGGAAGAACCCACAAAAGGGCAAGGAAAACTCACACCCAGTGGGCAGGGAGAATTCACATCCAGTGGGACGCCAGTGACAATGCTGACTATGAGAAACCTTGGAGAGGACCTCAGAAGTGGGCAACCCCCCCCCCCCCCCCCCTCCCCTCTAGGGGACCGAAAGCAAAGGATGTCGAGCGGGTCCAACATGATACTGTGAAAGTTCAATCCATAGTGGCTCCAACACAACCGCGAGAGTTCAGTTCACAGCGGATCCAAGACAGCAGCGAGAGTCCCGTCCACAGGAAACCATCTCAAGCGGAGGCGTATCAGCAGCGTAGAGATGTCCCCAACCGACACACAGGCGAGCGGTCCATCCTGGGTCCCGACTCTGGACAGCTAGTACTTCATCCATGGTCATCGGACTGGACCCCCTCTACAAGGGAGGAGGGGACAGAGGAGAAAAAAAAAAAGAAGCGGCAGATCAACTGGTCTAAAAAGGAGGTCTATTTAAAGGCTAGAGTATACAGATGAGTTTTAAGGTGAGACTTAAATGATGATTACTAACAGGTGTGAGGCTGAGGACAGGGGCGTGACTTGAGACCAGGTGGAAACTAATGGGTTGGCATGGAGACAAAAACAAACCAGGAAGTTCAAAAACAGAACTGAATGTCCAAAAAACTAAACATAACATGACCAAGCATGACAAAAACAAAACATAATCCACAGGCGTGACAAGCGATGCTAAACGCTGTTAAATTTGGTATCGGCAATGCCAAAAACTGTATTACTTGGTACCGGCGATACAGTACCAATTTCTATTTTACCTGGTACTCGTAGCTGTAAGGAAATGTTGGGCTATTGCAAATCGCCTCACATTATTAATATCTAAAATTGTGATTAAAAACTTCCACTATGCTTCTTTTTCTTTCACATCAAAGGTTGAGTATTTCAGCTCCGAAAGGCTGGGTTTCACAAACGTACATCAGCTCATTTGTGGCGTCGAGCAGTGGCGGCGATCAAAGGTGTCACTCACTCACTCACTCAACGGCTTCCAACGGCATTCACGGATTACTTCCGCAAATGAAATAGCTCCTCGGCAGACATGCAAGTGCATGCCAATGACTTTGCTACCAAACCGCCTGTGGAGACCACTGACTGAGGCCAGGCGGTTGAGTTCATAGTTTGCCAATAAGGCTGGCACTTAATGTGTGAATTTATTTTTAAGAGCAGAAATGTCAAGCAGCTGTGTTTCTGAGCAAGACCTCATTAGAATTGCCGTCATAATATTTGATTTAGGAGAGGCAAAGCAGTGCTCAGTAGCTATATATATATATATATATATATATATTATATATATTGTGAACGGCTTTCTGCCGTCATTGTGCAGGTTGCATGGACCATCAAGGAAGGACATTGCTTTTGCAGGTTGACTCTTGTTTTTATTCTTCAAATCGCACAAGCTTTATCTTTTAATCGGATCGCTCTTCAGCTGCTTTGCTCCTGCTCCCTCCTCGCTCGCTTTCAGTCGGCCGCGTCTTCGTCACTGTCTTCGGCTCGCTCTCGGTCGTTCTCGGTCTTCAGGGTCTGTTGCTGGTTCTCTTACTCCTTCTTCCTTGATCGCTCCTCCTTCTTCTCTTTTATACAGCAGGAGGAGATGCAATAATTGTGTGCTGGTGTGTGTGCCACGCACCTGATTTAGATTGTGGCGGCGTCGCTCACAGCAAGCCCTGCCTCTCCGCTCCGCCACATCCTCCGCCTCCTTGCCGCCATCTTGGGCAGGGCTGTGCCCCGCCGTCGGCTCGTCAGCTGCGCCTCTCCACAATACATACATTTATACATACATATATATATATATATATATATATATATATATATATAAATATATATATATATATATATATATATATATATATATATATATATATATACAGTGGGGCAAAAAAGTATTTAGTCAGGCACAGATTAGATTGTGCAAGTTCTCCCGCTTAAAATGATGACAGAGGTCTGTAATTTTCATCATAGGTACACTTTAACTGTGAGAGACAGAATGTAAAAGAAAAATCCAGGAATTCACACTGTAGGAATTTTAAATAGTTTTTTGTAAATCATGGTGGAAAAATAAGTATTTGGTCAACCATTCAAAGCTCTCATTGACTGAAGGAGGTTTTGGCTCAAAATCTCACGATACATGGCCCCATTCATTCTTTCCTTAACACGGATCAATCGTCCTGTCCCCTTAGCAGAAAAACAGCCCCAAAGCATGATGTTTACACCCCCATGCTTCACAGTAGGTATGGTGTTCTTGGGATGCAACTCAGTATTCTTCTTCCTCCAAACACGACGAGTTGAGTTTATACCAAAAAGTTCTATTTTGGTTTCATCTGACCACATGACATTCTCCCAATCCTCTGCTGTATCATCCATATATCCATTTTGGTATAAACTCAACTCGTTGTGTTTGGAGGAAGAAGAATACTGAGTTGCATCCCAAGAACACCATAACTACTGTGAAGCATGGGGGTGGAAACATCATGCTTTGGGGCTGTTTTTCTGCTAAGGGGACAGGACGATTGATCCGTGTTAAGGAAAGAATGAATGGGGCCATGTATCGTGAGATTTTGAGCCAAAACCTCCTTCCATCAGTGAGAGCTTTGAATGGTTGACCAAATACTTATTTTCCACCATAATTTACAAATAAATTCTTTAAAATTCCTACAATGTGAATACCTGGATTTTCTTTCCCATTTCTGTCTCTCACAGTTGAAGTGTACCTATGATGAAAATTACAGACCTCTGTCATCATTTTAAGTGGGAGAACTTGCACAATCGGTGGCTGACTAAATACTTTTTTGCCCCACTGTGTATATATATATATATATATATATATATATATATATATATATATATATATGTATATGTATTAAAATTCAACTTCTGTAATCATTATGCAGACCTGCCAACACATATGCAGGAACATATTTTTCTGGCCTCCAGGTTTGTTGCGTATCACAGGCTTCAGTCTCTTAAGCTTGGATTTACTACTGCGTCAAGGCACTCCTCGCCCTGACAAACCCTCCAGCAAAGCGTGGCGTGCATCTTGGAAATAAAATATATCATCATGGTGTGGTGGCTGTAAAGAATGCGATTGGTCATATCAACATTTGGAAAAAAATTACTGTTGACTAGGGTTGTCCCGACACCAATATTTTGGTACCGGTACCAATATTATTTCAAAAAATTGCATTATTGGCTTTATTTTAACAAAACAATCTTAGGGTACGTTAAACATATGTTTCTTATTGCAAGTATATGATTAATCAGTATCGCGGTACTATACGGTACAACCCTACTGTTAACACATACTTAGTTCCAGCTGCAATAACATTTTTTTTAAATCACCAGTGTTTGGTCATGACAAAGGAGCTAACAAGCTAAATAGTCGACTGGAGTTGTGGTTGCTCACAAAGTTGACGTCTTTTCTCAAGCAGGTGAATGGTTGTTTTTATCAGGGAAACTCATGGAGGACCACAGCTGGAAATACATTTGTTTAGGCGAGGCGTATGTGGATACAAATTGAATATAAAGTCGCGGTCAAAAAATGTTCATACACTTGTAAAGGACATAATGTCATGGCTGTCTTGGTTTTCCAATAATTTCCAATAATATTGTGGCCAAACAGCTCAATTTTTGTTTCATCTGACATCACATGGACAAAGATTAGACCTTCTGGAGGAAATTTCTGTGGTCAGATGAAAGAAAAATTGAGCTGTTTTGCCACAATACCCAGCAATATGTTTGGAAAAGAAAAGGCGAGGACTTTAATCCCAGGAACACTATGCCTACCGTCAACCATGGTGGTGGTAGTATTATGCTCTGGGCCTGTTTTGTTGCCAATGGAACTGGTGCTTTACAGAGAGTAAATGGGACGATGAAAAAGGAGCAATATGTTTGGAGGAGAAAAGGTGAGGCCTTTAATCCCAGGAACACCAAACCTACCGCCAAGCATGGTGCTGGTAGTATTATGTTCTGGGGATTTGCTGCCAACTGTTGCTTTACAGGGAGTAAATGGGACAATGAAAAAGGAGGATTACCTCCAAATTCTTCTGGACAACCAGTCTTGGGCACAGTTGGGTGTTCCAACAGGACAATGACCCCCAAACACATGTCAAAAGCAGTACTGGAATAGCTGAATCAGGCTAAACTTGTTGTGATCCGCCGCCCGGATCATGTATGGTTTTCGTTTTTGAGTCCTTTTGTGTTTTGTCGATCGTTTTGGGCTCTTCCTGTTCTTAGTTTTTGCACTTCCTGTTTTATCTTGTTACCACTGTTTCTCATTTGTTCCACCTGCTCTCGTTTGTTAGGCGCACCTGTGTTCTGATTATTACTTCAGTATTTAAGCCTGCCTTCTCCCTATGTTCGGTCTTGATCCGTTGTTTGCCTCATGCAACAATCACGTTGGTATATCCTTTATGTCTTTACTAGTGCTAAGTCTCGCCTTAGCTTCTCGTGCGTTCGGCACGCTTTTCTTTTGTCGGTTTTGTATCAGTGTTATTTTATTTTTGTACATTAAAACCAGCTCTTACCTGCAATTCCTGCCTGTTTCCATCCATCCATCCATCCATCTTCTTCCGCTTATCCGAGGTCGGGTCGCGGGGGCAGCAGCCTAAGCAGGGAAGCCCAGACTTCCCTCTCCCCAGCCACTTCGTCTAGCTCTTCCCGGGGGATCCCGAGGCGTTCCCAGGCCAGCCGGGAGACATAGTCTTCCCAACGTGTCCTGGGTCTTCCCCGTGGCCTCCTACCGGTTGGACGTGCCCTAAATACCTCCCTTGGGAGGCGTTCGGGTGGCATCCTGACCAGATACCCGAACCACCTCATCTGGCTCCTGTTGATGTGGAGGAGCAGCGGCTTTACTTTGAGTTCCTCCCGGATGACAGAGCTTCTCACCCTATCTCTAAGGGAGAGCCCCGCCACAGGGCGGACAAAACTCATTTTGGCCGCTTGTACCCGTGATCTTATCCTTTCGGTCATGACCCAAAGCTCATGACCATAGGTGAGGATGGGAACGTAGATCGACCGGTAAATTGAGAGCTTCACCTTCCGGCTCAGCTCCTTCTTCACCACAACGGATCGGTACAACGTCCGCATTACTGAAGACGCCGCACCGATCCGCCTGTCGATCTCACGATCCACTCTTCCCCCACTCGTGAACAAGACTCCTAGGTACTTGAACTCCTCCACTTGGGGCAGGGTCTCCTCCCCAACCCGGAGATGGTACTCCACGCTTTTCCGGGAGAGAACCACGGACTCCATGCCTGTTTGGTCCTCGTGCATCTTGGGGTGACTCCACACACATCACTATGCGCTTCCAACGTGACAAAACTTAACGTTTTAGAACGGCCTTCTCAAAGTCCTGACTTAAACGTGTGGACAATGCTGAAGAAACAAGTCCATGTCAGAAAACCATCACATTTAGCTGAACAGTGCCAATTTTGTCAAGAGGAGCAGTCAAAAATTCAACCAGAAGCTCGGATGGCTACCAAAAGTGAAGTGAATTATATTTATATAGCGCTTTTTCTGTTCATAACTTTTATGGACAGAATTTCTAGGCGCAGTGAAGGCGTTGAGGGGTTCCGGTTTGGTAACCGCAGGATTAGGTCTCTGCTTTTTGCAGATGATGTGTTCCTGATGGCTTCATCTGACCGGGATCTTCAGCTCTCGCTGCATCGGTTCGCAGCCGAGTGTGAAGCGACCGGAATGAGAATCAGCACCTCCAAGTCCGAGTCCATGGTTCTCGCCCGGAAAAGGGTGGAGTGCCATCTCCGGGTTGGGGAGGAGACCCTGCCCCAAGTGGAGGAGTTCAAGTACCTAGGAGTCTTGTTCACGAGTGAGGGAAGATTGGATCGTGAGATCGACAGGCGGATCGGTGCGGCGTCTTCAGTAATGCGGACGTTGTACCGATCCGTTGTGGTGAAGAAGGAGCTGAGCCGGAAGGCAAAGCTCTCAATTTACCGGTCGATGTACGTTCCCATCCTCACCTATGGTCATGAGCTTTGGGTCATGACCGAAAGGATAAGATCACGGGTACAAGCGGCCGAAATGAGTGTCCTCCACCGTGTGGCGGGGCTCTCCCTTAGAGATAGGGTGAGACGCTCTGCCATCCGGGAGGGACTCAAAGTAAAGCCGCTGCTCCTTCACATCGAGAGGAGCCAGATGAGGTGGTTCGGGCATCTGGTCAGGATGCCACCCGAACGCCTCCCTAGGGAGGTGTTTAGGGCACGTCCAACCGGTAGGAGGCCACGGGGAAGACCCAGGACACGTTGGGAAGACTATGTCTCCCGGCTGGCCTGGGAACGCCTCGGGATCCCCCGGGAAGAGCTAGACGAAGTGGCTGGGGAGAGGGAAGTCTGGGCTTCCCTGCTTAGGCTGTTGCCCCCGCGACCCGACCTCGGATAAGCGGAAGATGATGGATGGATGGATAGCGCTTTTTCTCTAGTGACTCAAAGTGTTTTACATAGTGAAAACTCAATATTTAAGTTACATTTAAACCAGTGTGGGTGGCACTGGGAGCAGGTGGGTAAAGTGTCTTGCTTAAGGACACGACGGCAGTGACTAGGATGGCGGAAGCGGGGATCGAACCTGGAACCCTCAAGTTGCTGGCACGGCCACTCCACCAACCGAGCTATACTTCATCAAAAGCGTTTTATTGCAGTGAAACTTGCCAAGGGACACTCAAACAAATATTATAATTGCTGTATGTATACTTTTGACCCAGTAGATTTGGTCATATTTTCAGTAGATCCAAAATAAATTCATAAAAGAACCAAACTTCTTGAATGTTTTTTGTGACCAACTAGTATGTGCTCCAATCACTCTATCACAAAAAAATAAGAGTTGTAGAAATTATTGGAGACTCAAGACAGCCATGACATTATGTTCTTTTACAAGTGTATGTAAACTTTTGACCACGTCCTCAACATGAACGATGTCGTGCTCAGGCTGCTTTTAACGTCATTAAAAAGGTGGTAAGCATCTTAATTATTCGCCAAAATAAACGGGTTGCTAAATAAATAGTTGGCAATGAAGCAGAAAAGAGGTGGAAATAATGTTTTAGGAACTCAAGTAAAAGTTCTACCACTCTAGTCTCCGACTGCTCGCCCACAGACATGCTCTTCAAGCAGACATCAAAGCAGAAATATCCCCAGAGAGCCAAAATACTTGTCGCCTTTCTTCTTAAACTTCCATCTGCAATAGTTGGATTCAGAAAATATTAACTTTGTTCGCACAAAATCCTTGAAAATTGCCCACAAATGCGCCGGTACTGAGACCGACGAGAGACGAAGCCATGTTTGCTTCCGTAAACACCGCGGTGCACGTGAGGTCATGTCCGCATGCGGGTCGGATTGCATTCACAGTAAAATTTGAAATTTTTTTGGGTTATGTGAACAGATCGGATTGTCACATCGGGGTTATCGTACCTTTTTGTGTGGTTCGTTCTCCCGAAATGCAGACGGACCACTCCGGACAAAGCGTGCAGGTAGGAACATGATTTATTTTTAAAAAAATAACGCAAAGTACCAAAAACAAACAAAAAAAAAGCAAAATAAATAACTTAGCACGGACTAGAAACAAGCAAAACTTACATAGACAAGGCTACCAATTAGCATTGGCTAGGAGACAAGCAAAACTTATATTGACAAGTTGCATGAAGCAAACATTGCTGACTGTGTCAGGCTTGCCCCTGACAGTTTGTTTGTGTTTTAGTTTTTCCTGTGTGTGTGTGTAGTATTTCCTGTCTTTAGTTCCTTTCAGCGCTCTTATTTTGTCTGTTTCGTATTTTAATCATAAAAAACAATTTTATGATTAAAATAGTTGTTAATCATATTTGTTTTTATATTGTTTTTATTGGTTTTATATTTATTTATTTTTTGTTTTTATTCAGTCATTGGTGGAGCATAATATATATATATATATATATATATATATATATATATATATATATATATATATATATATATATATATATATATATATATATATACACTTTTTATTTTATTTTATTTTATTTATTTATTTATTTATATATATATTTTTTTTACAATTGTTTTTAACATGGCTGCGCAGCACTTTGGAAACGTTATTGTTGTTTAAATGTGCTATATAAATAAAGTGTATTGGATTGGATTGGATTTCTCCCTGAGTGCTGTGTCCCCTCAGCTGCGGCTGATTGGCACCTGGCCACACCTGGTGTCAATCAGCCCGCTCCTATTTAGACCCGTCTTCCCATCCAGTCAGTGCTGGATTATTGTCGATGTCACTTCTGTATTGTCGTGCCATTGCGGCGTAGCGGTAAGCTATATTTCGGTAGGAGTTTGTAGCTTACTGTCTTTTGTTCCCTGCTTTCAATTTGTCTTTGTAGTACACGTAAGGACTTCTGTTTTCCTGCTCGCTACCCATTAACTTCCACGCCAGGCCCATTGTTTTTGCTAGCTTCCATGCTAAGCTCCTTTTGTTTTTCTAGCTCCCATGCTAGCTCTTTTAGTTTGTTATCCACCTCGCGCGCGCTTTTTGTTATACCCCTTTTGTTTGGTTTTGTCTTAGTGTTTTATCAAACCATGTTTCCTTACTCAATGCTTGCCTCCTTTCTCTGCATCTTGCGGTTTGTCACAAATGAACTCTGACAGACTGACTGGCAAAGGCAAGTTTAAATAATGCCTCTGATTAGTGCTCGGGAAGCAAGCGAGTGGGCGAGCACTAATCAGAGGGCATGGCAACCAAAACAAACTCAGGAGGTGCACAAACAGGAACTAAAGGATTCCAACACTAACAGAAAATACAAAACATGATCCGGACCACGGATTTGACAAAATAAATCGGAATTGAACGTCCGACTTTGCAGTGTGAAGGTAGCCATAATCGGTTGGGGCTTGTGCAACCCTTTGAGACACTTGTGATTAAGGCCTATATAAATAAACTTTGATTGATTGATTGATTGGATTGATATCAAGGCAGTTGTGAGCACAGGATTTTCCGTCACATTTCCAGCCAGTTCCATTGGAGCGCCTGTAGAGTCGTCGCCTGGGACCTGCCCTTTACAGATATTTCGCTCTCTTAATCTCTGAACATCTGTGGGAAATTTCCCTGCCACTGCCTGCAGTCGATGCTAGGACCCTTCCTGCTCCCACGCATTATCGTTCTTGTTTAAAATATAATCTAAGCACTGGTTCGTAACGCTATTAAATAAATGGCGGCAAATCAACCGCTGAAGCATTTCACTCTGGACCGCCCACAAAGGTTATTGATTGGCTTTCATGGGCTGCCTTCTTGCCAGCTGACCAATCAGTGGTCAGAAGAGAATATGAGCGCGTTGCGATCATTTTTAGGAGCGCGATATTTATGATAGAAATTATATCAAAACGGTTGCTCTTAAACTGGTAAGTGGGGTCATAAACCTTTCCACCACTGCTCTTGTATTATTTGCACACACACACACACACACACACACACACACACACACACACACACACACACACACACACACACACACACACACACACACACACACACACACACACACACAAACCTCTAATAAATTCTGCTCCCCTGCTTCCACCGGACCTTGTTTTAACTGCCATTTAAGGCAGGTCCCAAAAGAGCTGTCAAGGATATGCCTGTAATATGATTCTTTGACTTCGGACCCCCATTTGTATCAACAGGGTGAATAAATAAATACATGGGTTGTACTTGTATAGCCCTTTTCTGCCTTCAAGGTACTCAAAGCGCTTTGACACTCTGATGGAGGGAGCTGCCATGCAAGGCGCTAACCAGCACCTATCAGGAGCAAGGGTGACGTGTCTTGCTCAGGACACAACGGACGTGACGAGGTTGGTACTAGGTGGGGATTGGACCAGGGACTCTCAGGTTGCGAAACAGCAGAAAAACATGAAAAGTTGACATCAGGTCCGCCCACGCCCACTGGGACGTTTGAAAGTGTAAAATACGATTTGTTTCGAACACAGAGTATTTTATTTTGAAACTAAACTGGATCATTTATTTTGGTATTTGCGCAATATTTCCTCTCTCACACAAGCATATTTCAGTGCAGTGGATTATATTTTGTTTTTTTTTCAAAAATTATTTTCCAAAGCTCTTACAGGAACCGTGAACATTTTTCTAATCAGAAACAATGAAATAAATCCAATGAATTGATTCCAGATGCTGAAAAATATGAACGCATAACATTTTA
Source organism: Nerophis ophidion (assembly GCF_033978795.1). Taxonomy (NCBI): domain Eukaryota; kingdom Metazoa; phylum Chordata; class Actinopteri; order Syngnathiformes; family Syngnathidae; genus Nerophis; species Nerophis ophidion. The sequence continues at coordinate 68,386,201 of NC_084612.1, forward strand.
GACACAATTATTAGATATTTTAATGCCGAAAAACAATGCAAAAATACATCCGAATTCAATATTACTTTTGCCTATAAGTAGTGTTTACCACAGAACGACAATTGATCTATTTGTGGCTCAGAGTCCATGACCAAGTCTGTGACAGGTCTCCAGCCGTCATCGTGTGGGTAGCAAGGACCATCGATGCAAGACACATGGCAGCAGGTTTGACTCTTATTTATTATTTCAACAACCAAGTTTTCGTTCCAGTCGGTTGCGCTAATTTCTACCGCGACCTCTCTTCCTGCTCGTCTCGGTGGCCGGTGGCTGCATCTTCCGCGGGGGCTCATCTTTCTCCTGGTCGCTCTTGTCGTCTTTGTCGTCGGGTGTTTCCTCTCCTACTTCTGCCACCATCGCTCCTCCTTCTCCCCTCTTAAACTGTAGGAGCAGATTGCAGGGATTGAGAGCAGGTGTGTGGTTTATGCACCTGACTCTGATGGCTGCATGCTCCCCCTCCTGGCCGCCATCTTTGGTAGGACCGTTGTTTGTCCTATCCTGCTGTCGGCTCGTCGGCTCCTCCTCTCCACAGTGTCAAAATAACTTTGTCGTATGATTTACATGATTGGCTATGAGAGGAATTGTAGAAACTTCCCAGCCCAGCCGGGAGACATAGGCTTCCCAACGTGTCCTGGGTCTTCCCCGTGGCCTCCTACCGATTGGAGGCGTTCGGGTGGCATCCTGACCAGATGCTCGAACCACCTCATCTGGCTCATCTCGATGTGGAGGTGCGGCAGTTTTACTTTGAAAGAGCTTCTCACCCTATCTCTAAGGGAGAACCCCGCCACCCGACATAGGAAACTCATTTCTGCGCTTGTACCCGTGATCTTGTCCTTTCGGTCATAATCCAAAGCTCATGACCATAGGTGAGGATGGGACTGTAGATCGGCCGGTAAAGTGAGAGCTTTGCCTTCCGGCTCGGCTCCTTCTTCACCTTATCTGCGGTATAGCTCGGTTGGTATAGCGGCCGTGCCAGCAACTGGAGGGTTGCAGGTTCGATCCCCGCTTCCGCCATCCTAGTCAATGCCGTTGTGTCTTCGGGCAAGACACTTTACCCACCTGCTCCCAGTGCCACCCACACTGGTTTAAATGTAACTTAAATATTGGGTTTCACCATGTAAAGCGCTTTGAGTCACTAGAGGAAAAAGTGCTATATAAACATAATTTCACTCATCTGTAAATATACTCCTCCCCTCTTAACCACGCCCCACACCACCCCCGACCACACACCCAATCCCACCCCCCGCCTCCCGAAATCGGAGGTCTCAAGGATGGCAAGTATCAATCAATCAATCAATCAATGTTTACTTATATAGCCCTAAATCACTAGTGTCTCAAAGGACTACGACATCCTCGGTAGGCCCACATAAGGGCAAGGAAAACTCACACCCAGTGGGACATCGGTGACAATAATGACCCAGTGGGACGTCGGTGACAATGATGACTATGCGAACCTTGGAGAGGAGGAAAGCAATGGATGTCGAGCGGGTCTAACATGATACTGTGAAAGTTCAATCCATATTGGATCCAACACAGTCGCGAGAGTCCAGTCCAAAGCGGATCCGACAAAACAGCGAGAGTCCCGTTCACAGCGGAGTCAGCAGGAAAACATCCCAAGCGGAGGCGGATCAGCAGCGCAGAGATGTCCCCAGCCGATACACAGGCAAGCAGTACATGGCCACCGGATCGGACCGGATCGGACCGGACCCCCTCCACAAGGGAGAGTGGGACATAGGAGAAAAAAGAAAAGAAACGGCAGATCAACTGGTCTAAAAAGGGAGTCTATTTAAAGGCTAGAGTATACAAATGAGTTTTAAGGTGAGACTTAAATGCTTCTACTGAGGTGGCATCTCGAACTGTTACCGGGAGGGCTTTCCAGAGTACTGGAGCCCGAACGGAAAACGCTCTATAGCCCGCAGACTTTTTTGGGGCTTTGGGAATCACTAATAAGCCGGAGTCCTTTGAACACAGATTTCTTGCCGGGACATATGGTACAATACAATCGGCAAGATAGGATGGAGCTAGACCGTGTAGTATTTTATACGTAAGTAGTAAAACCTTAAAGTCACATAAAGTATGCCATCTGCAGAAAAAAAAATGCGTCCTTGAACGCCGCGGACACATTTTTTTTTTTTCGTCTCCAAACTCAACAAATATTCACTGGTGCAAAGTGCCAGTCAGAAAGCTGCACTTGGAGAAAATGGAAATGAGACGTTATCCGGACCGACTGTCTGACCTTTCCTTCCTTCTTCCATGACGCTGTACATGTTTATCAGACTCGCCTGTGGCAAACACAACCTTCTTGTTGCGGGGAAGGCATTGAAGCATCTCAAAGATGGAGCTTTGTCCTCGCAGCCGGCACGATCATCCTCCTCCATTATGCCACCGTGACATTCTCAGTAGAGAATAGATACACTGAATACATTATATTTTACCCTGGAGTAAATGTATTGTGTACACTTACGTCCCTGTTGCCTTAAAAATGACGATGGATTCTCTTGTTTGTCATTGATTGCACCGTCATCTTCTCTTCCTCTGGACCTTTTTGTCGAGATGATTTCTCCCAGTTCTAATAACAGCGTTCACGAGTCGATAATGTACCAGCTATTCATACTCTGGAGTCAATTTTCACCACTTCAATGATTTCAGCCTACACTTTGGTTGTAGAAAACATCCCTGGGGAATGTAATCATTTATCCTGGTGATTGTCTCGTGGCATTGAATCGATCGCAGCAGGACGATTCAGATTGTCGTACAATGCTTTTCAACTCTTAAGAAAACGCTATAGGAGGAAAATATTTTTACTATACGTGTTTGTCTAAATTCCCTACAGGCACAAGACATTGATACAACGTAGATTATACATACATGTCTTTAAAACTGACTTCTGAACAAAGTGGCAAAACAGTTGTATTTGTAAATTGAGACAACTTTGCTGTCCAACCCTGGGTCCACGTTGTTGGTTGGGAAACGGCCAAACATCAATGGTCAAATCAACGTCACAACCTGACATTGATTAAATGTCGTCAATGAGCATCTTGTATTTGTGTTGTAGAATATTGGTTGGGAATGACCAAAATTTATTAGTCAAATCAACATCAGAACCCAACATTGATTAAATGTCATCAAACGCATGTTGTATTTGTTTTGTAGAATATTGGTCGGGAAATTACCAAAATGTAATAGTCAAATCAATATCAGAACCCAACATTGATTAAACATTGTCAAAAAGCATGTTGTATTTGTGTTGTAGAATACTGGTTGGGAAATGACCAAAAATCAATAATCAAATCAACATTAGAACCCTACAATGATTAAACGTCCTCAAAAATAATGTATTTTTGTTACAGAATATTGGTTGGAATATTACCAAAAATCAATGGTCAAATCAACATCAGAACCCAACATTGATTAAATGTCGTCAAAAAGCATGTTGTTTCAATATTGTAGAATATTAGTTGAGAACTGAACAAAATTCAAAAGTCAAATCAACATCAGAACCCAACATTGATTAAACATAGTCAAATAGCATGTTGTATTTGTGTTGTAGAATTTTAGTTGGGAAATGACCACAATTCAACGGTCAAATTAACTTCAGAACCCAACAATGATTAAACGTCGTCAAAAAGCATGTTGTATTTGTGTTGTAGAATATTTTTGGGGAAATGACCACAATTCAACAGTCAAATTAACTTCAGAATCAAACGTTGATTAAACGTCGTCAAAAAGCATGTTGTTTCAATGTTGTAGAATATTGGTTGGGAAATGCCCAAAATTTAATAGTCAAATCAATATCAGAACCCAACATTGATTAAACGTTGTCAAAAGCATGTTGGATTTGTGTTGTAAAATATTAGTTGGGTAATGACCAAAAATCAATGGTCAAATCCACATCAGAATCCAACATTGATTAAACGTTGTCAAAAAGCATTTTTTTTAAATGTTCTATTTTTACAGTAGAATATTTGGTTGGAAATGACAAAAATTCAATGGTCAAATCAAAGTTAACACCCAACATTGATTAAATATCGTCAAAAGCATTTTGTATTTGTGTTGTAGAATATTGGGAAATGAACGAAATTAAATGGTCAAATCAACATCAGAACCCAACATTGATTAAACGTTTCAAAAAGCATGTTGCTTCGATATTGTAGAATATTAGTTGGGAAATGAGCAAAATGTAATAGTCAAATCAATATCATAACCCATCATTGATTAAACGTCGTCAAAAACATGTTGTATTTGTGTTATAGAATATTGTTTGGGATATGACCAAAATTCAATAGTCAAATCAAAATCATAACCCAACTTTGATTAAACATCGTCAAAAAACATGTATTTGAGTTACAGAATATTGGTTGGCATATTACCAAAAATCAATGGTCAAATCAACATCAGAACCCAACATTGATTAAATGTCGTCAAAAAGCATGTTGTATTTGTGTTGTAGAATATTAGTTGGGTAATGACCAAAAATCAATGGTCATTTTTTTAAATGTTCTATTTGTTGGGAAATGACAAAAATTCAATGGTAAAATATATGTTAAAACCCAACATTGATTAAATATCGTCAAAAGCATTTTGTATTTGTGTTGTAGAATATTGGGAAATGACCGAAATCAAATGCTCAAATCAACATCAGAACCCAACATTGATTAAACGTCGTCAAAAAACATGTTGTATTTGTTTTGTAGAATATTGGTTGGGAAATGACCACAATTCAAGTGTCAAATAAACTTCAGAACCCAACATTGATAAAATGTCGTCAAAAAGCATGTTGTTTCAATATTGTAGAATATTAGTTGAGAACTGAACAAAATTCAAAAGTCAAATCAACATCAGAACACAACATTGATTGAATGTCGTCAAAAAGCATGTTGTTTCAATATTGTAGAATATTAGTTGAGAACTGAACAAAATTCAAAAGTCAAATCAACTTCAGAACCCAACAATGATTAAACATCGTCAAAAAGCATGTTGTATTTGTGTTGTAGAATATTTTTGGGGAAATGACCACAATTCAACAGTCAAATTAACTTCAGAACTAAACGTTGATTAAACGTCGTCAAAAAGCATGTTGTTTTTGTTTTGTAGAATATTGGTTGGGAAATGACCAAAATTTAATAGTCAAATCAATATCAGAACCCAACATTGATTAAACGTTGTCAAAAGCATGTTGGATTTGTGTTGTACAATATTAGTTGGGTAATGACCAAAAATCAATGGTCAAATCCACATCAGAACCCAACATTGATTAAACGTTGTCAAAAAGCATATTTTTTCAATGTTCTATTTTTACAGTAGAATATTTGTTGGGAAATGACAAAAATCCAATGGTCAAATCAAAGTTAACACCCAACATTGATTAAATATCGTCAAAAGCATTTTGTATTTGTGTTGTAGAATATTGGGAAATGACCGAAATGAAATGCTCAAATCAACATCAGAACCCAACATGGATTAAACGTCGTCAGAAAGCATGTTGTTTCAATGTTGTAAAATATTGATTGGGAAATGAACAAAAATCAATGGTCAAATCAACATCAGAACCCAACATTGATTAAACGTTGTCAAAAAGCATGTTGTTTCGATATTGTAGAATATTGTTTGGGAAATGAGCAAAATGTAATAGTTAAATCAATATCATAACCCAACATTGATTAAACATCGTCAAAAACATGTTGTATTTGTGTTATAGAATATTGTTTGGGATATGACCAAAATTCAATAGTCAAATCAAAATCATAACCCAACTTTGATTAAACATTGTCAAAAACCATGTATTTGAGTTACAGAATATTGGTTGGCATATTACCAAAAATCAATGGTCAAATCAACATCAGAACCCAACATTGATTAAATGTCGTCAAAAAGCATGTTGTTTCAATATTGTAGAATATTAGTTGAGGAATGACCAAAATTAAGTAGTCAAATCAACATCATAAACCAACATTGATTAAACATCGTCAAAAAGCATGACGTATATTTACAGTAGAATATTTGTTGGGAAATGACAAAAATTCAATGGTCAAATATACGTTAAAACCCAACATTGATTAAATATCGTCAAAAGCATTTTGTATTTGTGTTGTAGAATATTGGGAAATGACCGAAATTAAATGCTCAAATCAACATCAGAACCCAACATTGATTAAATGTTGTCAAAAAGCATGTTGTTTCGATATTGTAGAATATTGGTTGGGAAATTACCAAAATTCAATAGTCAAATCAACTTCAGAACCCAACATTGATTAAACGTCGTCAAAAAACATGTTGTATTTGTTTTGTAGAATATTAGTTGGGAAATGACCACAATTCAACAGTCAAATCAACTTCAGAACCCAACATTGATTAAACGTCGTCAAAAAGCATGTTGTATTTGTGTTGTAGAATATTGATTGGGAAATGACCAAAATTCAACGGTCATATCAACTTCAGAACCTAACATTGATTAAATGTTGTCATAAAGCATGTTGTATTTGTGTTGTAGAATATTGGTTAGGAAATGACCAAAAATCAATGGTCCAATCAACATCAAAACCCAACCTTGATTAATCGTCGTCAAGAAGCATGTTCTATTTGTTTTGTAGAATACTAGTTGGGAAATGACCAAAAATCAATGGTCAAATCGACATCAGAACCCAACATTGATTAAACGTCGTCAAAAAGCATGTTGTTTCAATATTGTAGAATATTAGTTGAAAAATGACCAAAATTCAATAGCCAATTTAACATCAGAACCCAACATTGATTAAACGTCGTCAAAAAACATGTTGTATTTGTGTTGTAGAATATTAGTTGGGAAATGACCCAAAATCAATGGTCAAATCAACTTCAGAACCCAGCATTGATTAAACGTTCTCAAAAAGCATGTTGTTTCAATATTGTAGAATATTGGTTGGGAAATGAGCAAAATTTAATAGTCAAATCAATATCATAACCGAACTTTGATTGAACGTCGTCAAAAGCATGTTGTATTTGTGTTGTAGAATATTGGTTGGGAAATGACCACAATTCAAAGGTCAAATCAACATCAGAACCCAACATTGATTAAACATCGTCAAAAAGCATGTTGTATTTGTGTTGTAGAATATTAGTTGGGAAATTAGCAAAATTGAACAGTCAAATCAACTTCAGAACCCAACATTGATTAAACGTTGTCAAAAAGCATGTTGTTTCAATATTGTAGAATATTAGTTGGGAAATGACCAAAATTCAATAGTCAGATCAACATCAGAACCCAACATTGATTAAACGTTGTCAAAAAGCATGTTTTATTTGTGTTGTAGAATATAGGGAAATGTTCGAAATGTAATGGTCAAATCAACATCAGAACCCAACATTGATTAAATGTCGTCAAAAAGCATGTTGTATTTGTGTTGTAGAATATTGGTTGGAAAATGACCAAAATTCAACGGTCAAATCATTTTCAGAACCCAACATTGATTAAATGATGTCAAAAATGATGTTGTATTTGTGTTGTAGAATATTAGTTGGGAAATTACCAAAATTCAATAATCAAATCAACATTATAACCCAACATTGATTAATCATCGTCAAAAATCATGTATTTGGGTTACAGAATATTGGTTGGCATATTACCAAAAATCAATGGTCCAATCAACATCAAAACCCAACATTGATTAATCGTCGTCAAAAAGCATGTGTATTTGTGTTTCAGAATATTGAGTGGGAAATGACCGAATTTCAATGGTCAAATCGACATCAGAACCCAACATTGATTAAACAGTCGTCAAAAAGCATGTTGTTTCAACGTTATATTTGTATTGCTCAACATTCACAACCTAATTCAACAAGTTCTCAACGTTGTTTTAATGTCTTGTTCCGGCTGGGTTAGCAAGCCTGCATGACCGTTAGGAGCAGGGCTATTCAACTGGTGTGGTTCATTGAAAACCACAAGGAAGACAATGAAATTTTTGCATGAGATTCCTAAAAAAAGAACTGTCATAGAAACGGTCTTCCACTACAGAATTTTATAACCAAATCTGATATCTTAGATTCTGCTCATTTTTTAAAAGACAAATTAACAGACGATACGCAGAAGTGTAAACAGCCAGGTCACTAGGTGTCAGTATTGTCACATGCGTGCTCTAAATATACAATATCGGACAATTCGACCGAGAGGTTCATAGACAAATCCGACTCTTCCTAATTGAATCGTATAATCTTTCACTATTTAAAGACAGCCCTAAATGTTTTTTGACAAATATTTTTGCTGTAGGATGTTTTTTTTTTTTTACATTTACAAACCCTGTTTCCATATGAGTTGGGAAATTGTGTTAGATCTAAATATAAACGGAATACAATGATTTGCAAATCATTTTCAACCCATATTCAGTTGAATATGCTACAAAGACAACACATTCGATGTTCAAACTGATAAACATTTGTTGTTGTTGCTGCAAATAATCATTAACTTTAGGATCTGATGCCAACAACATTTGACAAAGAAGTTGGGAAAGGTGGTAATAAATACTGATAAAGTTGAGGAATGCTCATCAAACACTTATTTGGAACATCCCACAGGTGTGCAGGCTAATTGGGAACAGGTGGGTGCCATGAATGGGTATAAAAACAGCTTTCCAAAAAAGGCTCAGTCTTTCACAAGAAAGGATGGGGTGAGGTACACCACTTTGTCCACAACTGCGTGAGCAAATAGTCAAACAGTTTAAAAACAAAGTTTCTCAAAGTGCAATTGCAAGAAATTTAGGTATTTCAACATCTATGGTCCATAATATCATCAAAAGGTTCAGAGAATCTGGAGAAATCACTCCACGTAAGCGGCACGGCCGGAAACCAACATTGAATGACCTTAACCTTCGATCCCTCAAACGGCACTGTATCAAAACCGATATGAATCTTTAAAGGATATCACCACATGGGCTCAGGAACACTGCAGAAAACCACTGTCACTAAATACAGTTTGTCGCTACAACTGTAAGTGCTAGTTAAAGCTCTACTATGCAAAGCGAAAGCCATTTATCAACAACATCCAGGAACGCCGCCGGCTTCTCTGGGCCCGATATCATCTAAGATGGACTGACGCAAAGTGGAAAAGTGTTCTGTGGTCTGACGAGTCCACATTTCAAATTTTTTGGGGAAATATTCGACATCGTGTCATCCGGACCAAAGGGGAAGCGAACCATCCTGACTGTTATTGACGCAAAGTTCAAAAGCCAGCATCTGTGATGGTATGGGGGTGCATTAGTGCCCAAGGCATGGGTAACTTACACATCTGTGAAGGCACCATTAATGCTGAAAGGTACATACAGGTTTTGGAACAACATATGCTGCCATCCAAGCGCCATCTTTTTCATGGACGCCCCTGCTTATTTCAGCAGGACAATGCCAAGCCACATTCAGCACGTGTTACAACAGCGTGACTTCGTAAAAAAAGAGTGCAGGTACTTTCCTGGCCCGCCTACAGTCCAGACCTGTCTCCCATAAAAAATGTGTGGCGCATTATGAAGCGTAAAATACGACAGCGGAGACCCCGGACTGTTGAACGACTGAAACTCTACATAAAACAAGAAAGGGAAATAATTCCACTTTCAAAGCTTCAACAATTAGTTTCCTCAGTTCCCAAACGTTTATTGAGTGTTGTTAAAATAAAAGGTGATGTAACACAGAGGTGAACATGCCCTTTCCCAACTACTTTGGCACGTGTTGCAGCCATGAAATTCTAAATTAATTATTTTTTGCAAAAAAAAAATAAAGTTTATGAGTTTGAACATCAAATGTCTTGTCTTTGTAGTGCATTCAATTGAATATGAGTTGACAAGGATTTGCAAATCATTGTATTCCGTTTATATTTACATCTAACACAATTTCCCAACTCATATGGAGACACGGTTTGTAGTAACACTTAAATAGAAATAGACAAACATCAAATTTTCACTTCAGGACGACTGTCATATGCCGGCATGTTGTGAAGTATTTGAGATTCCAAAGGATGCAGAGGACCTCAGGCAGCTTGCAGGTAAGATAAATCTTTATTTGAACTTCAACGCACAAGGCGAACAACCCTCAACTAATCAGTAAACGGAAAGCAGGTGAAGCTAATCAGCCACCGAGCAACAAGAAAACAGAAAGGGAGGAAAAACGCATTGAGAAAAAGATTACTAAACTAAGGAGACTAATACTAAACACAAACACATTATTTAAATTAAAGCTGCAAGCAGCGATGGATGGGACCGAGTATATATGGAAGCGGCTGAGGAGAGGGAAGTCTGGGCTTCCCAGATATAAGTTAGAACAACACACTACTTTGTATTAAATTGTAGTTTTTACCTTCCATAACGTGTCTACTGACAGATATAAGTTAAAACTATACACTACTTTTTATTATAAATGTTGTAGTTTTTACCTTCCATAACGTGTCTACTGACAGATATAAGTTAGAAAAACCCGATGCTAACCGCCCATTGAAAATACATGGGTACGGCTAGTAGCTACTATTAGCAAACAGATAGACCTACCAACTCGGCACATTAAAAGTGCAGACGGCCTTAAAACGCCACAACAGTCAGGCACCATATGGAAGTACCCAAAATAAAGACTCGACATACAAAGAAATTCAATCGGGGCAGAAACATACAAGGAAACGGGATTAAAACCCGATGCTAACCTCCCATTGAAAATACATGGGTACGGCTAGTAGCTACTATTAGCAAACAGACAGACCTACCAACTCGGCGCATTAAAAGTGCAGACGGCCTTAAAACGCCACAACAGTCAGGCACCATATGGAAGTACCCAAAATAAAGACTCGACATACAAAGAAATTCAATCGGGGCAGAAACATACAAGGAAACGGGATTAAAACCCGATGCTAACCTCCCATTGAAAATACATGGGTACGGCTAGTAGCTACTATTAGCAAACAGATAGACCTACCAACTCGGCGCATCAAAAGTGCAGATGGCCTTAAAACGCCACAACAGTCAGGCACCATATGGAAGTACCCAAAATAAAGACTCGACATACAAAGAAATTCAATCGGAGCAGAAACATAGGAGGAAACGGGATTAAAACCCGATGCTAACCGCCCATTGAAAATACATGGGTACAGCTAGTAGTTACTATTAGCAAACAGATAGACTTACCAACTCGCTGTGATATTTTAACATCGACACGCCCTTTCGTCGCAACCCGGCCCTGATGGTCGGCACCTATGAGTTTACAATTAGTTGTAAAATGTTGGACGGTTGTTTTTACGATATGTAGGCAAACGACAACTTTAAAACATACCGGCTTAGCTACGGCACCTGGCAGCCATCTTGGTATAGACGATCACAGCCCCTCCCTCACGAATGTTGGTGCGTGCGCACCAGCAGCAGACGGTACGGAAAAAAACGAAAAAAAAAAACTGTCTCCCACACTGTGTCTGCGCACGGTGGAAGTCTTTGATATGGTTTTCAGTGCAGCGGTTATTTGAAGGCTGATAAAAGGGGGTGAAATTACAGCTCAAAGAGGCAAAGGTGAGTGTTTTACAAAATTTTTGTTTTGAACGGGGAATTGCAAACTTCCTGTTGATTTTTGCTGAAGGATGTCAGAGTATGGAATGTAGGTCTAAGTGAGACCTACATAGAGGTTTTTGTTTCATGTCGCTATGACATTCCTACTGGAAGTTACAGGCAGTTTTGTCTGTGTTTTCTTCCTAGGGGATGCTGGAGCGCAATTTTTAGTTTTGTGGTTAGTTTTAAATCGCAATGTTTGCCAGTCCTGATGTGTGTGTCAAATTTGGTGAGTTTTGAAGCATGTTAAGGGGGTCAATTTCCAGCTCAAAGCTGCGGAATAAAAATAAAGAAAGAATAAAACGCTAGAAATTCAATAGGGTCCTTTGTCCCAAAGGGACATTTGGTCCCTAAAAAAGAATAATAGTAAACTGACAATTTTGGTTTAGAATCTTGGAGACTTTCGTGCAAGATTCCATTCAAAAAGACCCCAACAGATCATCATGGAGCAATAGAAAAATAAAAAATAGAAACATTATTTTCTTCCAAGAAAGAGGCCCTGGGGCATCGTTTTGTGCACTGTTGACCTCGATCAAATCACTGCTCTTTGTCTGTAAGGTTTGGAGGGTTAAGAGTTCCCTCCAGGTCATGGCCTAGGGTCATATGCCCTTTTTCCCACTGCAGCGGTTCCAGAGCCGGTTCTGAGTAAGACCTCAGAGTTTTCGTTTTCAATCGTCAAGGCCAGATGTTTTTTTTATAGTTTATTCTGGTTTACTATGGTTCCTCAACCGAGCTGGAGCAGCTGAATAATGAGCTGGGCGGGCTTACATCAAGAGAAATACCCAAAATACCAATGGAACACACTAATAGATTTTAGACTCCCGAGGAGACAAATTGCTTATTGTCTATTTGGACCTGTGCCGAAGTACGAACCCCGTTTCCATATGAGTTGGGAAATTGTGTTAGATGTAAATATAAACGGAATACAATGATTTGCAAATGATTTTCAACCCATATTCAGTTAAATATGCTACAAAAACAACATATTTAATGTTCAAACTGATAAACATTTTTTGTGTGTGCAAATAATCATTAACTTTAGAATTTGATGCCTGCAACACGTGACAAAGAAGTTGGGAAAGGTGGCAATAAATACTGATAAAGTTGAGGGATGCTCATCAAACACTTATTTGGAACATCCCACAGGTGTGCAGGCTAATTGGGAACAGGTGGGTGCCATGATTGGGTATAAAAACAGCTTCAAAAAAATGCTCTGTCTTTCACAAGAAAGGTTGGGGCGAGGTACACCCCTTTGTCCACAACTGTGTGACCAAAGAGTCAAACAGTTTAAGAACAATTTTTCTCGAAGTGCAATTGCAAGATATTTAGGGATATCAACATCTACAGTCAATAATATCATCAAAAGGTTCAGAGAATCTGGAGAAATCACTCCACGTAAGCGGCATGGCCGTAAACCAACTTTGAATGACCATAACCTTCGATTCCTCAGACAGCACTGTATCAAAAACGACATCAATCCCCAAAGGATATCACCACATGGGCTCAGGAACACTTTCGAAAACCACCGTCACTAAATACAGTTGGTCGCTACATCTGTAAGTGCAAGTTATAGCTCTACTATGCAAAGTGAAAGCCATTTATCAACCACATCCAGAAACGCCGCCGGCTTCTCTGGGCCCGAGATCATCTAAGATGGACTGATGCAAAGTAGAAAAGTGTTCTGTGGTCTGACGAGTCCACATTTCAAATTGTTTTTAAAAATATTTGACATTGTGTCATCCGGTCCAAAGGGGAAGCAAACCATCCAGACTTTTATCGAGGCAAAGTTTAAAAGCCAGCATGTGTGATGGTATGGGGGTGTATTAGTGACCAAGACATGGGTAATTTACACATCTGTGAAGGCACCATTAATGCTGAAAGGTACATACAGATTTTGGAACAACATATGCTGCCATCCAAGCACCGTCTTTTTCATGGACGCCCCTGCTTATTTCAGCAAGACAATGCCAAGCCACATTCAGCACGTGTTACAACAGCATGGCTTTGTAAAAAAAGAGTGCGGGTACTTTCCCGGCCCGCCTGTAGTCCAGACCTGTCTCCCTTCGAAAATGTGTGGCGCATTATGAAGCGTAAAATAAGACAGCGGAGACCCCGGACTGTTGAACGACTGAACCTCTACATAAAACAAGAACGGGAAAGAATTCCACTTTCAAAGCCTCAACAATTACTTTCCTCAATTCCCAAACGTTTATTGAGTGTTGTTAAAAGAAAAGGTGATGTAACACAGTGGTGAACATGCCCTTTCCCAACTACTTGAAATTTGAAGCCATGCAATTCTAAATTAATTATTTTTTGCACATCAAATATCTTGTCTTTGTAGTGCATTCAATTGAATACGAGTTGAAAAGGATTTGCAAATCATTGTATTCTGTTTATATTTTATTTATTTTTTAATAACACTAGTTTCTGTTTTCAATTCCTGGTTTGGGTGTCTTTTAATTTACAACTCATTTGGTTTATACACTTTAATGTTGCGTTCCCCTACGATCCCTAGACTCTGGGTAAATCAATTCCTGGTAATCTTTGTGTCTCTGCTGCACCGCAATGTTCTGGAAAATGTACACTTTGTGATTGAGCCATGATTGAGCTCTGGATGTCTCTGTGTTTTGAGTAACGTCCCTAAAAGCACACGCTGGATACAAATCCAAAGAATGCCGGCGCTCACACAACGTATTCAAATCACATCGACCTCGTGACCTTCAGTGCTTTGTTCCCAAGTGCTCATTACCTCGCCTTGTTTGATTCTTCGGATTGAAGCGCAGCACGCCGCCTAATTTCATTGCTCAATTCCTCTGGGAGGATGAAGTTTGCAAATTAAATATCCAGCGTGGCTCTTTCTCTTCCATTAAGAACCTCATCAATGCTTTCCACCTCGCTCGCGACAGACCCTCTCCTCGCCGTTTTAGTTGGAAATGATGTGAAGTCACGCTGGAGGTCATTTCAACTCGCTGTTATTAGATGATTTCTTTAGTTTTCTTCTTCAATGAAAAAAATATATACAGAGGGGCAAAAAAGGTATTTAGTCAGCCAGCACTTGTGCAAGTTCTCCCACTTAAAATGATGACAGAGGTCTGTAATTTTCATCATAGGTACACTTCAACTGTGAGAGACAGAATGTGGAAAAAAATCAAGGAATTCACATTGTAGGAATTTTAAAGAATTTATTTGTAAATGATGGTGGAAAATAAGTAAACCATTCAAAGCTCTCACTGATGGAAGGAAGTTTTGGCTCAAAATCTCACGATACATGGCCCCATTCATTCTTTCCTTAAAGGGGAACATTATCACCAGACCTATGTAAGCGTCAATATATACCTTGATGGTGCAGAAAAAAACACCATCTATTTTTTTAACCGATTTCCGAACTCCAAGTGGGTGAATTTTGGCGAATTAAACGCCTTTCTGTTTATCGGGCTGGAGGCGATGACGTCAGAATGTGACGTCGCCGAGGTAACACACCCGCCATTTTCATTTTCAACACATTACAAACGCCGGGACTTAGCTCTGTTATTTTCCGTTTTTTTGACTATTTTTTGGAACCTTGGAGACATCATGCCTCGACAGTGTGTTGTCGGAGGGTGTAACAACACTAACAGGGAGGGATTCAAGTTGCACCACTGGCCCGAAGATGCGAAAGTGTCTGCCGCCAGACACCCATTGAATGTACCGGACTGTCTCCACATTTTACCGGCGATGCTAAAGCAGACATGGCACAGAGATGTATGGATAACCTGCATATGCATTTGCAACGATAGTCAACGAAATCACAAAGGTGAGTTTTGTTGATGTTGACTGCCAGCTAATCGATGCTAACATGCTACGCTAATCGATGCTAACATGCTTTTTTTGATTGATTGATACTTTTATTAGTAGATTGCACAGTACAGTACATATTCCGTACAATTGACCACTAAATGGTAACACCCGAATAAGTTTTTCAACTTGTTTAAGTCGGGGTCCACGTTAATCAATTCATGGTAGTGCTATTTACCCGCGGTGCTAAAGCAGACATGGCACAGAGATGTATGGATAACCTGCAGATGCATTTGCAACGATAGTCAACGAAATCACAAAGGTGAGTTTTGTTGAATTTGACTGCCAGCTAATCGATGCTAACATGCTACGCTAATCGATGCTAACATGCTTTTTTTTGATTGATTGATACTTTTATTTGTAGATTGCACAGTACAGTACATATTCCGTACAATTGACCACTAAATGGTAACACCCGAATAAGTTTTTCAACTTGTTTAAGTCGGGGTCCACGTTAATCAATTCATGGTAGTGCTATTTACCCGCGGTGCTAAAGCAGACATGGCACAGAGATGTATGTATAACCTGCAGATGCATTTGCAACTATATTACGTTTACTTCCACCCACATTTAATGCGAAAAAAAACACTTACCAATCGACGGATTTAAGTTGCTCCAGTGTCAAAAGATGCGAAAGTCCTGATCGTTTGGTCCGCACATTTTACCAGCGATGCTAACGCAGCTATTCGGCCATGCTATGGCTATGAATAGCGTCAATAGCTATTCGCTCAATAGCTTCAGTTTCTTCTTCAATATTTTTATACTCCAACCATCTGTTTCAATACATGCGTAATTTGTTGAATCGCTTAAGTCGCTGAAATCCGAGTTTGAATCCGAGCTAATGTCACTATATCTTGCTGTGGTATTCCCATTGTTTGTTTACGTTGGCAGCACTGTGTGACGTCACAGGGAAATGGCCAGTGTCTTCGCAGAGAGTGAAAATAAGGCACTTTAAAGCTTTATTTAGGGATATTCCGAGACCGGTAAAATTTTGAAAAAAAATTCAAAAAATACAACAAGCCACTGGGAACTGATTTTTATTGTTTTTAACCCTTTTGAAATTGTGATAATGTTCCCCTCTAACATGGATCAATCGTCCTGTCCCCTTAGCAGAAAAACAGCCCCAAAGCATGATGTTTCCACCCCCATGCTTCACAGTAGGTATGGTGTTCTTGGGATGCATCTCAGTATTCTTCTTCCTCCAAACACGACGAGTTGAGTTTGTACCAAAAAGTTCTATTTTGGTTTCATCTGACCACATGACATTCTCCCAATCCTCTGCTGGATCATCCATGTATCCTTTTTGGTATAAACTCAACTCGTCGTGTTTGGAGGAAGAAGAATACTGAGTTTTATCCCAAGAACACCATACCTACTGTGAAGCATGGGGGTGGAAACATCATGCTTTGGGTCTGTTTTTCTGCTAAGGGGACAGGACGATTGATCCGTGTTAAGGAAAGAATGAATGGGGCCATGTATCGTGAGATTTTGAGCCGAAACCTTCTTCCATCAGTGAGAGCTTTGAATGGTTGACCAAATACTTATATTCCACCATAATTTACAAAAAATTATTTAAAATTCCTACTGTGTGAATTCCTGGATTTTTCTTTTACATTCTGTCTCTCACAGTTGAAGTGTACCTATGATGAAAATTACAGACCTCTGTCATCATTTTAAGCGGGAGAACTTGCACAATCTGTGCCTGACTAAATACTTTTTTGCCCCACTGTATATATTTTTTGCACTGGTACCTCAGTTTTTCAAGACAAAGACCGACTTGTACGAAATGTGAAGCAGTTTTTCTGTTGTGATCCGTTGCTCGGATCTGTACATATTCTGGTTTATTGTTCCATTTTTGTATCACCCTGTTGTTTAACGTCTTTATTTCCTGTTTAGTCCGTCACCATGGTAACTCATTAGTTCACCTGCCACTTGTTATCTACGCACACCTGTTTTCTTCCAATCACCTCCCTTATTTAAACTAGCCCCTTTTCGTTATTCATTCTCGGATCCTAATTTGCCCACACGCAACAGTGACGACTCTCATCATTCTTCGTATGTATTTTCTCGCTAGCTCTCACGCTAATCCACTTGTTTATTCCAGTTTTCATACTGATGATTTGATTTCTCGTTTGTGCCCTCGAGCCAAGTTTTAGTTTCCTAGTGTTATCCTAGCTTTCACCCTAGCGTCTTTTGTTTGCCTTTTTCCTTAGCTCCTGTGTTTTTGTTCCTAGCTTTTTATTAGTTAATAAATCCATTCTATATCATAACCTTGCTGTGTTTTGCTTTGACGCATCCTTGGAAAAACCACACCTGCATTACCATTCCGAAGAAGAGTCTTCACATTTTGCCCATATGACGTAATTAAAATGTTCACTAATCTGTTCCAGACGCTCAAAAATATTTTTCTAAAAGTATTTTATAGAGAATAATTATACTTTTACATGCATATAACCTTTCACTTAATTGAGAAGGGAGGGAGGTGCCAGATTTACAATTTCCTCCAAGTTCATTGCTTATTTCAACAATGTTTCTCACCATCTTTATCAAAGTGCTGGCACCCATGAATAGATTAACGTGAACCTCGACATAAACAAGATTAAAAACTTTTTCGGGTGTTACCCTTTAGTGGTAGACTCTGCAGCATCGCGTGGACATCGGGGGCGGTACCTCTGGATTGGCAGACCGGGGTGGTGGTTCCTCTCTTTAAGAAGGGGGACCGGAGGGTGTGTTCCAACTATCGTGGGATCACACTCCTCAGCCTTCCCGGTAAGGTTTATTCAGGTGTACTGGAGAGGAGGCTTCGCCGGATAGTCGAACCTCGGATTCAGGAGGAACAGTGTGGTTTTCGTCCTGGTCGTGGAACTGTGGACCAGCTCTATACTCTCGGCAGGGTTCTTGAGGGTGCATGGGAGTTTGCCCAACCAGTCTACATGTGCTTTGTGGACTTGGAGAAGGCATTCGACCGTGTCCCTCGGGAAGTCCTGTGGGGAGTGCTCAGAGAGTATGGGGTATCGGAATGTCTTATTGTGGCAGTCCGCTCCCTGTATGATCAGTGTCAGAGCTTGGTCCGCATTGCTGGCAGTAAGTCGGACACGTTTCCAGTGAAGGTTGGACTCCGCCAAGGCTGTCCTTTGTCACCGATTCTGTTCATAACTTTTATGGACAGAATTTCTAGGCGCAGTCAAGGCGTTGAGGGGTTCCGGTTTGGTGGCCACGGGATTAGGTCTCTGCTTTTTGCAGATGATGTAGTCCTGATGGCTTCATCTGGCCGGGATCTTCAGCTCTCACTGGATCGGTTCGCAGCCGAGTGTGAAGCGACCGGAATGAGAATCAGCACCTCCAAGTCCGAGTCCATGGTTCTCGCCCGGAAAAGGGTGGAGTGCCATCTCCGGGTTGGGGAGGAGACCCTGCCCCAAGTGGAGGAGTTCAAGTACCTAGGAGTCTTGTTCACGAGTGGGGGAAGAGTGGATCGTGAGATCGACAGGCGGATCGGTGCGGCGTCTTCAGTAATGCGGACGTTGTATCGATCCGTTGTGGTGAAGAAGGAGCTGAGCCGGAAGGCAAAGCTCTCAATTTACCGGTCGATCTACGTTCCCATCCTCACCTATGGTCATGAGCTTTGGGTCATGACCGAAAGGATAAGATCACGGGTACAAGCGGCCGAAATGAGTTTCCTCCGCCGGGTGGCGGGGCTCTCCCTTAGAGATAGGGTGAGAAGCTCTGCCATCCGGGAGGAGCTCAACGTAAAGCCGCTGCTCCTCCACATCGAGAGGAGCCAGATGAGGTGGTTCGGGCATCTGGTCAGGATGCCACCCGAACGCCTCCCTAGGGATGTGTTTAGGGCACGTCCAGCTGGTAGGAGGCCACGGGGAAGACCCAGGACACGTTGGAAAGACTATGTCTCCCGGCTGGCCTGGGAACGCCTCGGGATCCCCCGGGAAGAGCTAGACGAAGTGGCTGGAGATAGGGAAGTCTGGGCTTCCCTGCTTAGGCTGCTGCCCCCGCGACCCGACCTCGGATAAGCGGAAGATGATGGATGGATGGATGGATGGACCCTTTAGTGGTCAATTATACAAAATATGTACTCTACTGTGCAATCTATTAATACAATTCTCAATCAAGCAAACAACATTATTTGACCTCAAGTTGGCTTACTTTTCAATACTGTATTTTGTAGACAATAGTGCACAATATTAAATAAGCTCATTAAATTTAGGTAAAATATTTTTTTTACCATATATTAGTCAAACCGAACTATGAGTTATTTACACAGAAGCATTTTTTAAATGTCTATTTACATACTTTAAGTATTTCTAAATGATGCCTGTGACAAGGCAGTAAAAGGGCTGATTAAACAAAACATAAGTCATCGTCATGGACCCACTAGCTGCAAAAGCTAGCTCTCCAATCAGCTAAACAGACTCAACGGCTCCACGGTGACGTCTTGGTGAAGTTACAAAACTGAAATGATCCTAAAATCAATCAATCAATCAATGTTTATTTATATAGCACCAAATCACAAATGTCTCAAAGGACTGCACAAATCATTACGACTACGACATCCTCGGAAGAACCCAAAAAAGGGCAAGGAAAACTCACACCCAGTGGGCAGGGAGAATTCACATCCAGTGGGACGCCAGTGACAATGCTGACTATGAGAAACCTTGGAGACGTCAGATGTGGGCACCCCCCCCCCCCCCCCCCCCTCTAGGGGACCGAAAGCAATGGATGTCGAGCGGGTCTAACATGATACTGTGAAAGTTCAATGCAGAGTGGCTCCAACACAGCCGCGAGAGTTCAGTTCAAAGCGGATCCAAGACAGCAGCGAGAGTCCCGTCCACAGGAAACCATCCCAAGCGGAGGCGGATCAGCAGCGTAGAGATGTCCCCAACCGATACACAGGCGAGCGGTCCATCCTGGGTCCCGACGAGCGGTCCATCCTGGGTCTCGACTCTGGACAGCCAGTACTTCATCCATGGTCATCGGACCGGACCCCCTCCACAAGGGAGGGGGGGACATAGGAGAGAAAAAAAAAGAAGCGGCAGATCAACTGGTCCAAAAAGGAGATCTATTTAAAGGCTAGAGTATACAGATGAGTTTTAAGGTGAGACTTAAATGCTTCTACTGAGGTGGCATCTCGAACTGTTACCGGGAGGGCATTCCAGAGTACTGGAGCCCGAACGGAAAACGCTCTATTGCCCACAGACTTTTTTTGGGCTCTAGGAATCACTAATAAGCCGGAGTCTTTTGAACGCAGATTTCTTGCCGGGACATATGGTACAATACAATCGGCAAGATAGGCTGGAGCTAGACCGTGTAGTATTTTATACGTAAGTAGTAAAACCTTAAAGTCACATCTTAAGTGCACAGGAAGCCAGTGCAGGTGAGCCAGTACAGGCGTAATATGATCAAACTTTCTTGTTCTTGTCAAAAGTCATTTTGTACCAACTGTAATCTTTTAATGCTAGACATGGGGAGACCCGAAAATAATACATTACAGTAATCGAGACGAGGCGTAACAAACGCATGGATAATGATCTCGGCGTCTTTAGTGGACAAAATGGAGCGAATTTTAGCGATATTACGGAGATGAAAGAAGGCCGTTTCATTGTAAGCTAACGTGTTAGCACATTAGCTAATGCTAACGACGCTGACTTCTTTACATCACCATAGCACATACAAATATTAATGAAAACACTTTTGTTTGGTCGGATTGAACCTTTCTTTGATTACTTTTTCGCACACTCTTGGCATTCTCTCGATGAGCTTCGAGCACACCTGTGAAGTGAAAACCATTTCAGGTTTTCTCTTGAAGCTCATCTAGTGAATGCCAGGAGTGTGCGAAAAAACTATCAAAGCAAATGGTGGCTATTTTGAAGGAACTAGAATACAAAACATTTTTGTAGTTATTTGACCTTTTTTTGTAAAAAGTTCATAACTCCACATGTGTTCATTCATAGTTTTGATGCCCTCAGTGACAATCTACAACAGGGGTCGGGAACCTTTTTGGCTGCGAGAGCCAAGAAAGCCAAATATTTTAAAACGTATTTCTGTAGGACATTTAATATTTTTTTAACACTTAACACAACTAAACGCGTGCATTTTTAAGTAAGACCAACATTTCTAGAGTATGATAAGTCTCTTATTCTTTGGAATAACATTGTTATTCTGATGCTAACTGTGGAGGGGACGTGGCCTGCGGGCCTTCAGCGAAGCACGGTGTGCCAGGACCGGCCTTGAAATCAGCGACAGGTGCGTAGAAGGCCCACCTGTCGCTCTCTTATAAGCAGCAGCCAGGAGAAGAGACGGGGTTGAAACTGGAGCCAATTTTTGATTTGTTTTATTCTTTTGTTTTTGTTGACTTAACTTTTTTGCTTTGTTTTTTCCCTTTTTATTGTTGTTTTGTGTTTTTTGTATAATTTTTCTTGTTCTTTTTCTTCATTTTTTGTTTATCTCATTATTTTTTAGTTTTTCATTTTTTTTAATCTTTTTTTTGTTTTTTCCTTTTTATTTTTTGTTTTTTGTTTTTTTGTATAATTTTTCCTTTTTTTTCCTTCTTTTTGTTTTTTCTCATTTATTCCTCATTTTAAATTTGTTTTTTAATCTTTTTTTTTTCTTCCTTTTTTTTCTGATGTCTTCATTTTTTTTCCTTTGTTTTTTTTCCCTTCTTTTTTTGAATAATTGAAAAATAAAACAATATTGTAACCCTGAAACAGGCTCTCATGTCGGTGCTTGGTGGTCTGAAGAACCCCCAGGAGGGCAAGCCCCACACTAACCAATAATAAATAAATGACTTCTTACCATTAACGCAACTTCTTGAACATAAAAAAGCATGAGAATGTTTTATATTTTGAACGTTATTTTTAACAGGTGGAATCATTCATTACTTATCGTGTCAAGCGATGTAGGCTCAGATTTATCCGAGAACCAGATGCAGTCGTCAAAAGAGCCACATCTGGCCCGCGAGCCATAGGTTCCCTACCCCTGATCTACAATGTAAATAGTCTGTAAGATGGCAGATATTCGGTCTAAAATACTTTGGAAAGTTAGCACCTTTTTGGCATCTGTGTAAAAGTTGCAAACAGATCGTTTTAACTGCAGAAAAAATGTGATTAACCATGATTAACTATTTTCCTCATTTGACAACCCGAGTTCATATGTAATAAAATAGATGCATGTTGATGTTTGCATCGTTAGATATGCATTCCTGGCTTCATCGGCTTAATGTGTGTCAGTTACCTACCTGTGGCAGCTGGAAATATGCTGCTGACGGTGCTGAGAGGGGAAACAAAACAGCAAGCGTGCATGCCAGGAAAGTTGATTAATGACCTTTTAAAAGGTGCTGGCTGGCTAATTATCCTGGCCTTTGGGCTGATTTGGATTCAAATCAATGTTGTTGCTATAGTGTCAAATTACAGAAAAAGTTAAGGCACTTTTCGTCAAGAACGGGGATGTCAAACACGCGGCCCGGGTTCGATCCGGCCCGCGAGACGAGTTTGCTATGTGTAAAATTGAGTTTAATTTTTAAATGAAATAAACTGAAATTCTGTCAGGCAAGCAAATAGTTCATACCAGGGGGGGGGCGAGCAAATATGCCAAGCAAGAGGTACACGATAAAGCTACTTCCCCTCGAACCAATGTAGAACAGTTTTCAATCCATCCATCCATTTTTCTAACGCTTATTCCCTTTTTGGGGTCAGGGGTTGGAGGGGGGGGTGCGCTGATGCCTATCTAAGGTACAATCGGGCGGAAGGCGGGGTACACCTTCGATAAGTCCCCACCTCATCGCAGAAAACAAATGTCTGCTCCACAGACATTTTCAAAATGTGCTTGTTGTCACGCCCAGGAAATCATGTTTCGTTTTTGTCATGTTTGGTTATTTTTTGGACAATTGTTTCCCGCTTTTGCACTTCCTTGTTTCTCTCATTTCCATAGCAACTCATTGATTTTCACCTTGCCCTCATGTCACGCCCCTGTCCTCAGTTCTCACACCTGCTGGTAATTATCACTGCTATTATTTAAGCCACAGTTGCCAAGTGTTCAGCCTGGCTACTTCACATTCCTCAAACTGCCTTCATGCCATGCCATTGGTGTATGATCATTCTGTCCATTTCACAGTAAGTTTTTGTTATTCATGCCACAGTGCAAGTGTTTTTGTTTCATGTTTATAGTTTGTAGCCTTTATGCTAGTCTTTGGTATTTCATTAGTCAAGTTTGTGCGGGCCATTTGTTTGCCTTTTTTCTAATTATAGTGTTTAATAAATAATATGTACTCACATTCGCGTCTGGCTCGTGCCAATTTCCCTTTGCATCCGGGAAACAATCCACGTCCAAGTCCATGTTTGACACTTGTTCTATTTTGGGCCAAAGTAAAACAAAGAAAACAATCTAAAGTTGTCGTAGTTGTATTTT
Source organism: Nerophis ophidion (assembly GCF_033978795.1). Lineage (NCBI taxonomy): Eukaryota > Metazoa > Chordata > Actinopteri > Syngnathiformes > Syngnathidae > Nerophis > Nerophis ophidion. The sequence goes on from NC_084612.1 coordinate 68,410,023, forward strand.
TAAGTTATCATAACGTGATTTTATCCACGTTGAAATAGATTTTTCTCCATGCGGCCCCTGAGATAAAATGAGTTTGACACCCCTGATCTGGAATGTTGAAAGAAAATCAACGAATCACATAAGCAAGCACTTTGGCCACAGCGGATTAAGACTTTTATCCCAAACTCAATGCACATCTAAGTCTTAGCAGCTTCAGTTTATAGCAGAAATTAAGAAGCAGGTTATTTGTGGTTTACTTGCAGCCCTTAAAAGACGCGGAAAAAAAGTAAAGTCGGCATTAAAGTCGGACATCATTTTTATGACTATAGCCGTAGGTTGTTCCCTTTCTCCTGGCGTCTAAAGTTTTATTTTGAGCGACTCGCCTCTCGCCACCAGGCAAACAACGGGGATAATCTACAGTCTTCGATTCGGGGGGGGGGGGGATGATGGCATTGCTTTGAAGAGAGATGGCGGAGACGGCGAGGGGAAGGGAGGAAGGATGCGGAGCCAGAACGGTCGGCCAAAAAGTTAAACAAACAACTTGTTTTGATTTTGTGCCCCTCTTTGAAATGATGTGATCGCGAGTGGCGCTTATGCCCCGCAAACTTTTGCACAAAGTAATATCGTGTTTCATACGAACAAACACTTGAGTAAAGTCTCCAAAGTGTCTCGAGTTGCACAATATACACAATTTCAGGATGATTTATCATTCAGGGTTTGAGTTAGACCAGGGGTCCCCAAACTTTTTGACTTGACTCGGGGGCCGCATTGGGTTAATATATATATATATATCTATATATATACATATATCTTCTTCCGCTTATCCGAGGTCGGGTCGCGTGGGCAACAGCCTAAGCAGGGAAACCCAGACTTCCCTCTCCCCAGCCACTTCGTCTAGCTCTTCCCGGGGGATCCCGAGGCGTTCCCAGGCCAGCCGGGAGACATAGTCTTCCCAACGTGTCCTGGGTCTTCCCCGTGGCCTCCCACTGGTTGGACGTGCCCTAAACACCTCCCTAGGGAGGCGTTCGGGTGGCATCCTGACCAGATGCCCGAGCCACCTCATCTGGCTCCTCTCGATGTGGAGGAGCAGCGGCTTTACGTTGAGTTCCTCCCGGACGGCAGAGCTTCTCACCCTATCTCTAAGGGAGAGCCCCGCCACACGGCGGAGGAAACTCATTTCGGCCGCTTGTACCCGTGATCTTATCCTTTTGGTCATGACCCAAAGCTCATGACCATAGGTGAGGATGGGAACTTAGATCGACCGGTAAATTGAGAGCTTTGCCTTCCGGCTCAGCTCCTTCTTCACCACAACGGATCGGTACAACGTCCGCATTACTGAAGACGCCGCACCGATCCGCCTGTCGATCTCACGATCCACTCTTCCCTCACTCGTGAACAAGACTCCTAGGTACTTGAACTCCTCCACTTGGGGTAGGGTCTCCTCCCCAACCCGGACATGGCATTCCACCCTTATCCGGGCGAGAACCATGGACTTAGAGGTGCTGATTCTCATTCCGGTCGCTTCACACTCGGCTGCGAACCGATCCAGTGAGAGCTGAAGATCCCGGTCGGATGAAGCCATCAGGACCACATCATCTGCAAAAAGCAGAGACCTAATCCTTGGGTCACCAAACCAATAATAATATATATATATATATATATATATATATATATATATATATATATATATATATATATATATATATATATATATATATATATATATATATTGTTTATTGTAGTGAAATTAAACAATGGATGTCCACTAACTTTTTGCAACTCAACGCCAAAAAAACAGAAATGCTGATTATCGGTCCTGCTAGACACCGACCTCTATTTAATAATACAACTTTAACATTTGACAACCAAACAATTAAACAAGGCGACTCGGTAAAGAATCTGGGTGTTATCTTCGACCCAACCCTCTCCTTTGAGCCACACATTAAAAGCGTTACTAAAATGGCCTTCTTTCAGCTCCGTAATATCGCTAAACTTCGCTCCATTCTGTCCACTAAAGACGCCGAGATCATTATCAATGCGTTTGTTACGTCTCGTCTCGATTACTGTAACGTATTATTTTCGGGTCTCCCCATGTCTAGCATTAAAAGATTACAGTTGGTACAAAATGCGGCTGCTAGACTTTTGACAAGAACAAGAAAGTTTGATCACATTACGCCTGTACTGGCTCACCTGCACTGGCTTCCTGTGCACTTAAGATGTGACTTTAAGGTTTTACTACTTACGTATAAAATACTACACAGTCTAGCTCCATCCTATCTTGCCGATTGTATTGTACCATATGTCCCGGCAAGAAATCTGTGTTCAAAGGACTCCGGCTTATTAGTGATTCCCAAAGCCCAAAAAAAAGTCTGCGGGCTATTAGAGCGTTTTCCATTCGGAAGAGAAAGGGGCCCGCTCCAAACTTGGGAGCATGGAATGTTTTGGTATCCTGGAGCATCCAAAGTTCCTTTCACTAGAACGAAGGGACCAAGACCAAATCCTGAAAAACAACCCCACATCATAATTCCTCCTCCACCAAATTTCACACTCGGCACAATGCAGTCTGACCTGTAGCGTTCTCCCGCTCTATAAGGCGTTTTCCGATCGGGCTCCAGTACTCTGGAATGCCCTCCCAGTAACAGTTGTGAAGTGAAGTGAATTATATTTATATAGCGCTTTTCTCTAGTGACTCAAAGCGCTTTACATAGTGAAACCCAATATCTAAGTTACATTTAAACCAGTGTGGGTGGCACTGGGAGCAGGTGGGTAAAGTGCCTTGCCCAAGGACACAACGGCAGTGACTAGGATGACGGAAGCGGGAATTGAACCTGCAACCCTCAAGTTGCTGGCACGGCCACTCTACCAACCGAGCTATGCCGCCCCAGTTTGAGATGCCACTTCAATAGAAGCATTTAAGTCTCACCTCAAAACTAATTTGTGTACTCTAGCCTTTAAATAAAACCCCTTTTTAGACCAGTTGATCTGCCGTTTCTTTTCTTTTTCTCCTCTGTCCCACTGGAGGGGGTCCGGTCCGGTGGCCATGGATGAGGTGCTGGCTGTCCAGAGTCGGGACCCAGGATGGACCGCTCGCCTGTGTATCGGTTAGGGACATCTCTGTGCTGCTGATCCGCCTCCGCTTGGGGTGGTTTCCTGCTGGCTCCACTATGGACGGGATCCTCGCTACTGTGTTGGATCCGATATGGATTGAACTTTCACAGTATCATGTTAGAACCGCTCGACATCCATTGCTTTCGTCCTCTCCAAGGTTCTCATAGTCATCATTGGGTGTGAGTTTTCCTTGCCCTTATGTGGGCCTACCGAGGATGTGGTTGTGGTTTGTGTTGTGGTTTGTGCAGCCCTTTGAGACACTAGTGATTTAGGGCTATATAAGTAAACATTGATTGATTGATTGATACTGTGTTGGATCCACTTTGGACTGGACTACCACGGTTAAGTTGGATCCACTATGGATTGAACTTTCACAGTATCATGTTAGACCCGTTGTACCGATCCGTTGTGGTGAAGAAGGAGCTGAGCCGGAAGGCAAAGCTCTCAATTTACCGGTTGATCTACGTTCCCATCCTCACCTATGGTCATGAGCTTTGGGTCATGACCGAAAGGATAAGATCACGGATACAAGCGGCCGAAATGAGTTTCCTCCGCCGTGTGGCGGGGCTCTCCCTTAGAGATAGGGTGAGAAGCTCTGCCATCCGGGAGGGACTCAAAGTAAAGCCGCTGCTCCTCCGCATCGAGAGGAGCCAGATAAGGTGGTTCAGGCATCTGGTCAGGATGCCACCCGAACGCCTCCCTAGGGAGGTGTTTAGGGCACGTCCAACCGGTAGGAGTCCACGGGGAAGACCCAGGACACGTTGGGAAGACTATGTCTCCCGGCTGGCCTGGGAACGCCTCGGGATCCCCCGGGAAGAGCTAGACGAAGTGGCTGGGGAAAGGGAAGTCTGGGTTTCCCTGCTTAGGCTGTTGCCCCCGCGACCCGACCTCGGATAAGCGGAAGAAGATGGATGGATGGATGGATGTTAGACCCGCTCGACATCCATTCCTCTCGTTTCCCCTTGATGGGGGTGGGGGGAGATATGGGGTTGCCCACATATGCAGTCCTCTCCAAGGTTTCTCATAGTCATCATTGTCACCGACGTCAAACGACACAGCCACCAACGCACGTGTAATGGTGTCATTAATTCAAGCTCACAACATGCAGTGAACACACTTCAACAGGACTGTGGAGTTGTTGATATCCCCATCTTAACTCCCTATTGCTAATCTGTAGCATTTCCAAGGTTAATCCTATGGAAATAAGCATCAAACGAGCACATTTGAAGAAGTGGGGCTTTACTGTACCTTTTTGAGCGCCGTCTTCTTGCTCGAGGCAATCCGGCTGAGTCCGCTCGGGGTGCTTGACTGCTTTTATAGCCACCCAGTGCTTACCCCAAAGTCTGTCCAAATATGGCACTGTTTGATTTTATGTGAATTGGTACCCAGTAGTATCAGTAGTACCTAAATAAGTACCCATCCCTAAACAGCTGTTTGGGAGTGTTTACTGCACACACATTAGTCCAAAGAGAGCAGTACAAAACCATCGCTATGACTACAGTATTTTGTGATGTTTGAATCGGGTGGCTAATTTTTGGCCACCTGCCTTGACTCACATATGAACTTGAAGTGCCGTCCCATTCCTAACCCATCGGGTTCAATATGATGTCGGTCCACCTTTTGCAGCTATTACACCTTCTGGTCTTCTGGGAAAGCTGTCCACAAGGTTGCGGGGGTATGTTTATAGGAATTTGCAATATTCTTCCAAAAGGTCATACACTGAGAAGGCCTGGCTCTCAGTCTCTGTTCAAATTCATCCCAAAGGTGTTCAATAGCAGTGGTCCCCAACCACCGGGCCGCGGCCCAGTACCGGGCCGTGACCTGATTGGTACCGGGCCGCAGAATAATTTTTTATTCATTTTTATTTAAAAAAAATATATATACATTTTTTTTTTTTTTTTTTTTAATTGTTATTAAATCAACATAAAAAACACAATATACACTTACAATTAGTGCACCAACCACAAAAACCTCCCTTTTTCATGACAAAAACGTCCCTTTTTCATGACAAAGAAAAAAAAAAAAAAAAAAAAAAAGGATCCCCACCCACCCTGTGCCACGGGACAAATTATTAAGCGTTGACAGGTCCGCGGATACAAAAAGGTTGGGGACCACTGTTCTATAGAATTCAGGTCAGGACTCTGTGCAGGCCAGTCAAGTTCATCCACACCAAACTCTGTCATCCATTTCTTTATGGACCTTGCTTTTTGCACTGGTGCACAGTCATGTTGGAAGAGGAAGGGGCCCGCTCCAAACTGTTTCCACAAAGTTGGGAGCATCAATCCATCCATTTTCTACCGCTTATTCCCTTTTGGGGTTGCGGGGGGCGCTGGCGCCTATCTCAGCTACAATCGGGCGGAAGGCAGCGTACACCCTGGACAAGTCGTCATCTCATCGCAGGGCCAACACAGATAGACAGACAACATTCACACTCACATTCACACACTATGGCCAATTTAGTGTTGCCAATCAACTTATCCCCAGGTGCATGTCTTTGGAAGTGGGAGGAAGCCGGCGTATAGAATTGTTAAAATGTTTTGGTATCCTGGAGCATTCAGAGTTCCTTTCACTAAAACGAAGGGGCCAAGCCCAATTCCTGAAAAACAACCCCACACCATAATTCCTCCTCCACCAAATTTCACACTAGGCACATTGCATTCCGAAAAGTAACATTCTCCTGGCAACCTCAAAACCCAGACTGGTCCATCAGATTGCCAGATGGCGACCTGCTTTACACCACTGCATCCCACGCTTTGTACTTGGTGATGTTCTCCCTTTCCATGAAACTCTCTGCGTACTGTATGTGGGCTAATCGGAACGTCACGTGAAGTTCGGGGCTCGGGGGCAACTGACTGTGCAGAAAGTCGGCGACCTCTTTGCACTATCTCGTTGACATGTATGACTTAAGTGATATTATGACTATGTGCTTCAGCATCCGCAGACCCCTCTGTGTTAGTTTACGTGGCCTACCACATCGTGGCTGAGTTGCTGTTGTTCCCAAACTCTTTACTCTTCTTATAATAAAGCCGACAGTTGACTTTGTAATATTTAGAAACAAGGAAATTTCCCGACTGGATTTGTTGCATAGGTGGTATCCAATGACCATACTTGCCAACCTTGGGCCGGAGTTAAGGGGGAGGAGCATATTTATAACTCGTTTTCACTGAAGTTCAAGTATTTCATATATACATATATATATATATATATATATATATATATATATATATATATATATATATATATATATATATATATATATATATATATATATATATATATATAGCCATCTATTCATCCATTTACTACCGCTTATTCCCTTTTGGGGTGACGGGGGGCGCTGGTACTTATCTCAGCTACAATCGGGCGGAAGGCGGAGTACACCCTGGGCAAGTCGCCACCTCATCGGAGATATATATACCGTATATTACCAAATAAACGCCCTTGGGCAAATAACCACCCATGTCCTAATAGCCGCCCGGGGTCAGAGCCCATTTTGTGAATTAAACGCCCCTTCCTAATAATAGCCCATGCATAGTGGTACACCACAACTGATGGACGGGAATACTTTAAGGGGGAAGAAGAACAGAAAGTTTGACTTAAAGTTCAAGCTAGCGGTTGTGAAGTATGCGGAGCAGAATTCTGGTTTGGCAGCGGCCAAGGAGTTTTATACCGCTTCTTACTGGCTCTCCTAGGCAGATAAGGCACGCCAGCATCCAAAATCCGGCCCGCGGGTAATACCAAGTAAAAAAAAAAATAAAGAAATAAAAAAAATAAAATAAAAAAAATAAATATACATATATATATATATATATATATATATATATATATATTATATTTATATGTATATATATATATATATATATACATATGTGTATATATATATATATATATATATATACATATATATATATATATATATATATATACATATATATATCTATATATATATATATATATATATATATATATATACATATATATATATATATATATTATATACATATATATATCTATATATATATATATATATATATATTCATATGTATATACATATAATATATATATATATATATATATATACATATATATATTTTTGAAGGAGTCCCCAAAAAAAAAATATATACATATATACATATATATATATATATATATATATATATATATATATATATATATATATATATATATATATATATATATATATATATATATATATATATATATATTTTTTTTTGAAGGAGTCCCCAAAAAAAATAAAAAATAAAATATATATATATATATATATATATATATATATATATATACATATATATATATATATATATATATATATATATATATATATATATATATATATATATATATATATATATATATATATATATATATATATATATATATTTTTTATTTGTTTTTTTAATCTTTCCTTTTTCGCCCATCCATCAATTCATTGCCTACCGCTTTTTACTGGGTCTCCAAAGCAGATACGGCATGCCAGCATATAAAATCCGGCCCACGAGTAATACCAAGTAAAAACAAAAAACAAAACGAAAACAAAAAAAACATAAAAACAAAAACAAACAAAAAAATGAAAATAAATAATTAAAATATATTTATATATATATTTATATGGGCTTCACGGTGGCAGAGGGGTTAGTGAGTCTGCCTCACAATACGAAGGTCCTGCAGTCCTGGGTTCAAATCCAGGCTCGGGATCTTTCTGTGTGGAGTTTGCATGTTCTCCCCGTGAATGCGTGGGTTCCCTCCGGGTACTCCGGCTTCCTCCCACTTCCAAAGACATGCACCTGGGGATAGGTTGATTGGCAACACTAAATTGGCCCTAGTGTGTGAATGTGAGTGTGAGTGTTGTCTGTCTATCTGTGTTGGCCCTGCGATGAGGTGGCGACTTGTCCAGGGTGTACCCCGCCTTCCGCCCGATTGTAGCTGAGATAGGCGCCAGCGCCCCCCGCCACCCCGAAAGGGAATAAGCGGTAGAAAATGGATGGATGGATATATTTATATATATATATATATATATATATATATATATATATATATATATATATATATATCCATATAAACATATATATGTAGCTGAGATAGGCGCCAGCGCCCCCCGCGACCCCAAAAGGGAATAAGCAGTAGAAAACGGATGGAGATATATATATATATATATATATATATATATATATATATATATACATATATAGAATGGATGGATATAAATATATATATATATAAATATATATATATATATATATATATATATATATATATATATATATATAAATATATATATATATATATATATATATATATATATATGTTTATATGTATATATATAGAAATATATTTTATATATATATATATTATGTATATATATATATACACAGTATATATATTTTTTTATTATTATTTTTTTAATCTTTCCTTTTTCGCCCATCCATCAATTCATTTTCTACCGCATGTTACTGAGTTTCCTAGGCAGATAAGGCACGCCAGCATCCAAAATGCAGAGGATAATTTCACCACACCTCATTGGTACTTTAACTTTAACTTATAAATTCCGGGCCGCGGGTAGTACCGACTAAAAAAAAAAATATGTTTTTTTTTGTTCGATTTTATACACCTGTCGCCGGGCCGAGTGACTAGGACACCTGATTTTGATCATTTGGATGGGCGTCCAAATACTTATCCAAATACACTCTTATCTAGTATACATATTTAAAACCGCCGGTCGTGCTTTTTTCCTTATAAGATGTTGCCTTCTTTCTTTCAACAAATGTTTTCCAGATCTCATGGATCCCTAGATTGAAGCAATCCTCCAAGGCCTTCCCTTCATTGACACTCACCCTATAGGTGGACACCAGGCGGCATGGTTCATAAAAATAAAAAATTGGTTCCGCACAAGTCTCTGGCCTCGTGTGTGATTATATTCCAAAAACATGGAGTAGATTATGTGTGCAGTTGGGATCGACCTAGCGTGGAAGAGGGATGGTTGGGATTTATTGAGCGTGTTCATGAGTTGTGTCAACTGTACGGGCGGGGTCAATCAAGGTGAGTGAAAACAGCTGGCGGCAACAATATGATCTATATAATCTCCTACAGCAACCAGACCTCATATAATATGATTTACCGTCCAGTCTATTGGAATTGCCTCCAGGAAAAGTGTCTCATGGAAATTGGCCATCTGCTGCTATTTGAATTTACGCTTTGGTAGTTTTTGTTGGACTTCCTCATGTGTTATGTATCTGTTTTTGTAAGATCCGGCCATAAATACTGCTTTATTTCGTAGTCACTTTTACAATCCATAATTATTTTAGTGACATTTTTTTGTTGAGCGTTTTATGTCGAGTTTAATGTATCATCACTGGGACTGGTGCAAAGCGTACTTTTGCGAAATAACCCCAGATTTGGCTTTTATGAATGTATCAAATCCCTTGTAGTCTCGGGTTGTCATAAGCGGTTTCAGGTACCTTTGGGTTTTTTGTGACGCTTTGCTAGCATCGTGGTGCGGTTCTTGTTCTTTCGTGGATGCAGTTTGAGATGGACACAGCAGGAAGGTAAGAATGATGATTTATTTAACTATAAAAATAGACTAAAAACAAAAAACTTGCACAAAGGCACTGAGGACAAGACGAACAGAAAGCGCCAGCATGTAAGCTAGGGACATAAACAAAGGAAGGAATAGCGTGGAAGCTAACAAGTATCAAATTCTTTACCACAATGCGGGTAAAGCGACGTCACCTGTTGCATGGAAGCAAATGAGAATCCGAGACTGAATGAAAAACAAGGGTAGGCTTGAATAGAAGGGATAATCAAAAAGCAGGTGCGTGTGAAAAACCAAGGGCAGGGTTACACAAATGGGTTACTATGACAACGGAAACAAAACAGGAAGTGCCACCAGGAACTAAGCAATCAAATACTACAAGGATGTGATACAAAACAGAACAAAAACCAGAAAATGCCATGATCCGAGAGGCGGATCATGACAGTTTTTTTCCTACGAACTCCAAAACCGGTGAAGTTGGCACGTCGTGTAAATCGTAAATAAAAACTGTCACAGCGTGGTCGCATCTTTATGCGGGGTCGTTCCCCCAGGAATGCAGAACGGACAAGTCCAAGACGACAGCGTGAGGGAGGAGATTATTTAATCTTGAAAAAAAGCTCAAATAGGTACAAAAAACGGAAAACAAGGCAAAGGAACAAGGTACCGATCGCCGATCGCACTTGAAGCTAAATACTTGGCATGGACTAGAAGATGCGATGAGAGCATGAAGCAAACATTAAGCATAAACTGTGGCATGAAACTAGCAAGAATTACTTGGCAAGGCATGAGATAAACAATGGCGCTAGGCCGACTGACTGGCAAAGACAGGCTTAAACAATGCCTCTAATTAGAGACAGGTGAATATCCCAAACAACAGAGGCAGGTGAAAACAATAAGTATCCATGCAACCAAACCAAACTCAGGTGTCACAATCAGGAACTAAAGGAGTCCAAAACTAACAGAAAATACAAAAACATGATCCGAACGACAGCGTGAGGTAGGGGATGATTTAATCTTGAACAAAAGCTGAAATAGGTACAAAAAACGGAAAACAAGGCGAAGGAACAAGGTTCCGCTCACATTTAAAGCTAAATACTTCCCATGGACTAGAAGACAAGCGACGTGATGAGAGCATGAAGCAAACACTAAGCATAAACTATGGCCTGGAACACTCAGGGAACTGTGGCATGAAACTAGCAAGACTTACTTGGCAAGGCATGAGACAAACAATGACGCCAGGCCGACTGACTGGCTAGGGCAAGGGATCATAACACTTATGCAGATCCCAAAAATAGATCGGCAGGTACCAGAAGGTAAGAAAAGTTGCTTTTGCATAATATTGCAAAACAAAACGCCAGATAATATGTCTTACCTTGATACACACAATAATAATACTTGTTTGTTTAATGTGCCGACAATCCATCAAGTGGTGCGGCCTTATAGCTTACCAAAGTCGTACTAAAACATGTTCATTGTGTAATGTTCTATCCATCCCTTCCATCCATTTCCTACCGCTTATTCCCTTTGGGATCACGGGGGGCGCTGGTGCCTATCTCAGCTACAATCGGGCGGAAGGCGGGGTACACCCTAGACAAGTCGCCACATCATCGCAGGGCCAACAAATGTTCTATTTATATAAAATGTTGGTGTTTTTTACTTGAGTCATATTGCCATTCGCAGCCGAGTGTGAATCGACCGGGTTGAAAATCAGCACCTCCAAGTCCGAGTCCAGGGTTCTCGCCCGGAAAAGGGTAGAGTGCCATTTTCGGGTTGGGGAGGAGACCCTGCCTCAAGTGGAGGATTTCAAGTACCTCGGAGTCCTGTTCACGAGTGAGGGAAGAGTTGATCGTGAGATCGGTGGGGCGTCTTCAGTAATGCGGACGCTGTATCGATCCATTGTGTTGAAGAAGGAGCTGAGCCGGAAGGCAAAGCTCTCAATTTACCGGTCGATCTACGTTCCAATCCTCACCTATGGTCATGAGCTCTGGGTTATGACCGAAAAGACAAGATCACGGGTACAAGCGCCCGAAATGAGTTTCCTCTGCCATCCGGGGGGAGCTCAAAGTAAAGCCACTGCTCCTCCACATCGAGAGGAGCCAGATGAGGTGGTTTGGGCGTCTGGTTAGGATGCCACCCGAATGCCTCCCGAGGGAGGTGTTTAGGGCACGTCCAACCGGTAGGAGGCCACGGGGAAGACCCAGGACATGTTGGGAAGACTATGTCTCCCGGCTGGGCTGGGAACGCCTCGGGATCCCCCGGGAAGAACTGGACGAAGTTGCTGGGGAGAGGAAAGTTTGGGCTTTCCTGCTTAAGCTGCTGCCCCCGCGACCCGACCTCGGATAAGCAGAAGAAGATGGATGGCATATTGCCATCATGTTGCAGTCTACACATTTCTCTTATGTATGACTGCCATCTGCTGGTCACACTTGTCATTACACCATAAAATAGCTTCAAGGTCGGTAAGCAAAACCTTGTAGTCCGGAATATAGGACAACATCTGATACATTAGTAGTATTTCTTCGTGATGTCTATACCTCAACACATTTTACTCGTTAAAATGACTTCCTTCAGGCTTCTGATGGGTTTAAATGGCTCTCCGAGATATGGCACCACCTGTTGCTTCGACATGCCCGTGAATGTATTTGAATATGGACAGATACTGTAGGTATAACGTGCGTGAATGCACAGCCTCAGATCCCGCTCCATTACAGTCTGCACGCATGCTCGGACAAAGTAGATCACGCCGCTCCGAAAAGGGGGCTGCAAAGGAACTCCACACAACAACAGATGTGAATAAATTGTAAATCACCATAATCTTGTTCCAGGAGGCCCCAAGAAATGGATGATGTCATTAGGGGCGCAGCCGACGCCGGCTCCCACAACAGCCTCTCAGGTGGAATGTACCGCAGCCCCCGATATTCCCTTGTCGAAAGGTAATGTAGAGTCCAATATCTGCTCTCTTCTCCGATTGGGAGGGGAGGGGGCTGATTTCTTCTTGAATAATTGAGACCTAGATAAAGGACTAGAGCTTTTGCAGGACGACAGCACTGGTCCACTTTTTTTTTTTCTCTCTTCTTGCACTTCCCACCCCCACCTCTGATAAAAAAAAAACCCTGTTATTTGTCAGTGTGGGTTTTAATGTGACTGATCTGCTGTGGAGGACATATAGATGATGTATGGCTCATAGCAATGCAGGGAATGTCTGCAGGTGTCACATAAAAAAAAAAAAAAAATCTGTCTTATTACGTGCCCGGGTCCTCAGGGTCACGGCCAAAATAGTCGCCAGGATTTCTGAGCCCCATGACAAAAAAGTGACAACGGGCACCCTCTGGGCAGCTGTTGCTGTTTTATCTGTTTTTTGAGGCCCTTGTCATTTAAGCTACACTTCCTTCTTTGATTTATTAATACGAATGCTCAAAATCGGCCCATTTCAGAGAGAGATTCAACCATATCCGATTGTACTTACAGTGGGGCAAAAAAGTATTTAGTCCGCCACCGATTGTGCAAGTTCTCCCACTTGAAATGATGACAGAGGTCTGTAATTTTCATCATAGGTACAATTCAACTGTGAGAGACAGGAATTCACATTGTAGGAATTTTACAGAATTTATGTGTAAATTATGGTGGAAAATAAGTATTTGGTCAACCATTCAAAGCTCTCACTGATGGAAGGAGTTTTTGGCTCAAAATCTCACGATACGTGGCCCCATTCATTCTTTCCTTAACACGGATCAATCGTCCTGTCCCCTTAGCAGAAAAACAGCCCCAAAGCATGAGGTTTCCACCCCCATGCTTCACAGTAGGTATGGTGTTTTTGGGATGCAACTCAGTATTCTTCTTCCTCCGAACACGACGAGTTGAGTTTATACCAAAATGGAAACATGGATGATACAGCAGAGGGTTGGGAGAATGTCATGTGGTCAGATGAAACCAAAATAGAATGTATGTATGTATGTGGAGAGGCGCTGCAGCAGCCCTGCTCAAGATGGAGGCAAGGAGGCGGAGGATATGGCGGAGCGGAGAGCGGGGGCTTGCTGGGAGCGACGCCGCCACAATCTAAATCAGGTGCGCGGCACACAATTAATGCATCTCCTCCTGCTCGGCTCGTCGACTCCTCCTCTCCACATACATACATTCTATTTTGGTTTCATCTGACCACATGACATTTTCCCAATCCTCTGCTGTATCATCCATGTTTCCATTTTGGTATAAACTCAACTCGTCGTGTTTGGAGGAAGAAGAATACCGAGTTGCATCCCAAGAAGACCATACCTACTGTGAAGCATGGGGGTGGAAACATCATGCTTTGGGGCTGTTTTTCTGCTAAGGGGACAGGACGATTGATCCGTGTCGAGGAAAGAATGAATGGGGCCATGTATCGTGAGATTTTGAGCCAGAACCTCCTTCCATCAGTGAGAGCTTTGAATGGTTGACCAAATACTTATTTTCCACCATAATTTACAAATATATTCTTTAAAATTCCTAAAATGTGAATTCCTGGATTTTTTTTTCACATTCTGTCTCTCACAGTTGAAGTGTACCTATGATGAAAATTACAGAGCTCTGTCATCATTTTAAGTGGGAGAACTTGCACAATCGGTGGCGGACTAAATACTTTTTTGCCCCACTGTAAGTACTATCGGATACGGTTGAATGGATACAATCAAAGACAATTAAGCATATAAAGTCCACGTGTTTTTCCACTTGAAGTGCAAACAGGAGATTGAATAATAACCATTACAAAGACAGGACCTTTTTGTTTTATCCTGTGTTTCAAAGCGGGGATTAACTCGTGCCAGAACCTAGGAGGTCTTGAATGTGAAAGTCTGTGTCACAATCTGTGGGTCCACAAAGATTGATGTTCTCATCTGCTGGTTTTAACCAGGAGGTCTTGCAATGAACGACTTAGAATGTCACGTGAAAGGCCAAGGAGGAGGAGGAGGAGCGTACTAATATCTTGATGTGACAATGAAGCTATGTGCACTCCCTCAGCTTCTTCCCATCTTGTATTAGTTCAGACTACTTTTTTTTATTACGCCTCAATTGAACACGTTATAAAAGATCCCGTTTTGCAAAAGTGACATATTAATGACGTTCTAACGAACAGCAATATGTCCCTGGAGCATGTGTATGGATATCTCACATCTCCCCCCACTTGTTTGCTCCACTTTTGAGAGAAAAGCTATTTTACTGTCCGGGGAACAGATGACTACGTTCCGGCACGGAATAGCTAGTTGTGCAGGCTTGAAGACAAGTCCTCTGATCAGCCACAGGTGCGCTGATTGCTGGTGATTGTCACGCCTGTAAATCTGGTTTTATGTTTGATCATGTTTTGTTTGGTTTTCTGGACTCTTGTTCCATTTTGCACTTCCTGGTTTGCTTTTGTTACCATGTCAACGCATTAGTTCCCACCTTGTCACGCCGCTGCCCTCAGTCCCGCACCTGTTCCTGATGATCACAGCCAGTATTTAAGTCATTTTCTTTCTGTTCATCAGTCTGGGAACTTTGCTTTCATTGCCTTTCATACTTTATGCCGTGCTTTTCGATTCATCCAAGCCAAGTAAGTTTTTGTTTGTATTTATGCCTTTGATAGTATCTTTTGTTTGTTTGTAGATAGTATTAGATTAGATTAGATTAGATAGTACTTTATTTATTCCGTCAGGAGAGTTCCTTCAGGAAAATTACAATTTTCAGCACAATCCCATTCAAGTTCAGACAAACATTACAGGGAGACAGAACAGGATCGCTGACGGGTCTGCTGGCTTCCAGCGCCCCTTACAAAAAAGATGGCATACAGGTAGTGAAGTAAAGTGAAGTGAATTATATTTATATAGCGCTTTTCTCTAGTGACTCAAAGTGCTTTACATAGTGAAACCCAATATCTAAGTTACATTCAAACCAGTGTGGGTGGCACTGGGAGCAGGTGGGTAAAGTGTCTTGCCCAAGGACACAACGGCAGTGACTAGGATGGCGGAGGCGGGAATCGAACATGCAACCCTCAAGTTGCTGGCACGGCCGCTCTACCAACCGAGCTATGCCGCCCCACAGGGGGGGGAATAGAAGATTAAAATAAAATTAAAAAATCGGTCTTAGCCTAGGCCCTGGAGTGGGGGTGCAGACTGAGGCCAAGGGGAAAGAAAAACAAATAAAAAAATTGCCATTGTGCTGTTTTTGTTCTAAGTTTTAGTATAAAATATTATCCGCAATCGGGCGCGCTTTTTGTTTTGCCTTTTTTTTTTGTATTTTGAATATAAATAAAAACAAACATGTACCTGAATTCACGCCTGGCTTGTCCTGTAATCCTTCTGCGTCGAAAGAGCTGCTTGCTGCCGCCGGACTGGCGCGTTCCTGGAAGTGCGCTCAGCAAAGTCCACCCCTTCGCAGTGACAGCTTTTTTTATATTTTTGAAGGGGTGCAAAAATATAACAAAATAGGTTAGACAGGCTTCACTACATGTCTTAAAATGATTGCCAATTATCCCTCAGTCTCGTAAGGCTTTAGCTAAGTTTGATCTATTCGTTTTCCTTTAAGAAATAGCCTAATGTATAACTACGTTTATTGGCCAAAATCGGATTTTTCAAAATACGCTTTTTTTCCAGCTGACTGTTTACACTCAAATGTGATCTTCGTCCGACTCCGGTATAAATGTGCACAGGCCCCAATGTTGTCACGGCTCGGGTATTCCAATGCACATTCATCTGTGCGCTGCGCTGATGAGACGCTGTGCTTCTTAAGCCAGTGCAAACCTGCATTCCGTGCCAGAACGTAGCTACCTGTTCCTGTACGGTAAGCCGATGCATCTCGCTCTACGCTCACTCTCTCCGTTTGTATTTTCTAAAGTAAAAGTACCAATAATTGTCACACACACACTAGGTGTGGTGAGGGGAGCAGTGAGCAGCAACAGTGGCTGCACCCGGGAATCATTTTTGGTGATTTAACTCCCAATTCCAACCCTTGATGCTGAGTGCCAAGCAGGGAGGTAATGGGTCCCATTTTTTATAGTCTTTAGTATGACTTGGCCAGCGTTTGAACTCACAACCTACCAATCTCAGGGGGGACAATCTAACCACAACAGCATTCCTCCGTTCCCTGGTTGCGAGCTGTGTGTCTCGTTTCCCCGTATTCCCTCTAGTTCCCTGGCTGCCCTTTTGGATCTCGACCTCCCGCCTGGACACAGACTTTGACGCCTCGCTCTTGCCCCTGACGTCCTTGTTCAACAGCCATACAGGTTACACTGAGGGTTGTGATATACAGTAAATAACTTTAACACTCTTACTAATATGCGCCACAGTGTGAACCCACACCAAACAAGAATGAAAAAACACATTTCGGGAGAACATCGGCACTGTAACACAACATAAACACACAAGAACAAATACCCAGAAATCCATGCATCCCTGCTCTTCCGGGCTACATTAGCACCAAACCCCGCTCCCTCCGACCTCATCCGACGTAAGGAGGGGTTGGGGGGATTTGGTGCTAGCGGGGTGTATAATGTAGACCGGAAGAGTGGAGTGCGTGGGATTCTGGGTATTTGTTCTTTTGTGTTTATGTTGTGTTACAGTGCCGATGTTCTCCCAAAATGTGTTTGTCATTCTTGTTTGGTGTGGGTTCACAGTGTGGCGCATATTAGTAAGAGTGTTAAAGTTGTTTACTGTATATCACAACCCTCAGTGTAACCTGTATGACTGTTGAACAAGTATGCCTGAAGCCTCGCACGACATGTGACTGGGCTGGCAAGCTGATTGGACGTGTTATGGAGGGCGTCAAAGGCAGCACCATCAAATAGTTTGCCTTTATTATTGTTAATCAAGGGGAATTCTGCAAACATTCGCGAGAATGGTTGAATTTTGTAGTCTCTCGGAGGGCATTCATAAAAAACTTGGGGACCCACTATCATCAAATTTTCATATTAAGGTGCGGGCCGTGTGTCTGAGACCCCTGGTTTATACATAGCACAGAGGAAACAAAACGTTGTATGCAGTGTTATTTCATTTTAAATTTCAAAAGAGTTTTGTAGCTCCCATTGTTTTCTTTATTTTGTGAAACGGGTCAAAATGGCTCTTTGAGTGGTAAAAGTTGCCGACCCCTGCCATAAAGGATCGGTGAGGAAGCCAGCGTTTAAACCGGAGAGCAGGTGTCGAAAGTAGACAAACATGAAGTGGAACTGAAAATCAGAGTACTGGGGAAAAGAAACAAGACTAAGCACAGGAACATAAATAAACAATGTCCCCCCAAAAAATTTGGGTTATTAATGCGATTATTTTCTTGTGAATAACCACTAGCGTCAACTGGTTAAATGTGCCAGCTGTAGTGAGAGGTAAATCAAATACTCAATAGTCTTTATTGGCGACACACACTGTCTGAGACAGGAGTGTACAGACACAGCTCATTAGCAATAAAGCTGCAAACACATAAAAGGAATGAAGGTCTTTTGAAAGCACTTTTCAACCGGCCGACATCAAGGTTGCTGCCAATAAACGTCGTGGGATCCCTGCGACTTCTTCAGGAATGCTGAAAGAATAAAAATGACAAGGCAGTTCTTGAATTGTTCAACCTGCCACCCGAGATATACAAAGTGCGTGTCTATTGATACTCATTACAAGTATTATACTCTTTTTAATCGTATTCTGGACTCCCACTCCAACATTGGGTCAAAAGTATACATACAGCAATGTTAATATTTGGTTACAGAAGATGTCAGGTTCAAACACTGATGACATCTATTAAACAACACAAAAGGCAAAGAATCAAACTTAGATCTGAGGAGAGACATGGCCACTGTACTGTCTGTACAGTTCTGCACCACGCTCTGCCCCAAGATCGTACTCCTCCTTCTTTATTTGACTTTCTCTCCCTCCATCCCACAACTGCTTCCTCAGGGAAGTGGGTCGTGAACAGCGTTGGCTTCGGTTCCAGAACAGTTCAAAGAGAGTTCCATAAAATTGTCCAAAGAGAGTCCCATAAAATAGTTCAAAGAGAGTCCCATAAAATAGATCAAAAAGAGTTGGTAAAAAATACTTAAAGGGGAACATTATCACAATTTCAAAAGGGTTAAAAACAATAAAAATCAGTTCCCAGTGGCTTGTTGTATTTTTTGACATTTTTTTCAAAATTTTACCGGTCTCGGAATATCCCTAAATAAAGCTTTAAAGTGCCTTATTTTCGACTCTCTGCGAAGACACTGGCCATTTCCCTGTGACGTCACACAGTGCTGCCAATTTAAACAAACAATGGGAATACCACAGCAAGCTATAGCGACATTAGCTCGGATTCAAACTCGGATTTCAGCGATTTAAGCGATTCAACAGATTACGCATGTATTGAAACAGATGGTTGGAGTATGAAAATATTGAAGAAGAAACTGAAGCTATTGAGCGAATAGCTATTGACGTTATTCATAGCCATAGCATGGCCGAATAGCTGCGTTAGCATCGCCGGTAAAATGTGCGGACCAAACGATCAGAACTTTAGCATCTTTTGACACTGGAGCAACTTAAATCCGTCGATTGGTAAGTGTTTTTTTCGCATTAAATGTGGGTGGAAGGAAACGTAATATAGTTGCAAATGCATCTACAGGTTATCCATACATCTCTGTGCCATGTCTGCCTTAGCATCGCCGGTTATATGTGGAGACACTCCAGTACATTCAATGGGGGTCTGGCGGCAGACACTTTGGTATCTTCGGGCCAGTGGTGCAACTTGAATCCCTCCCTGTTAGTGTTGTTACACCCTCCGACAACACACCGACGAGGCATGATGTCTCCAAGGTTCCAAAAAATAGTCAAAAAAACGGAAAATAACAGAGCTGAGACCCGGTGTTTGTAATGTGTTGAAAATGAAAATGGTGGGTGTGTTACCTCGGCGACGTCACATTCTGACGTCATCGCCTCCAGCGCGATAAACAGAAATGCGTTTAATTCGCCAAAATTCACCCATTTAGAGTTCGGAAATCGGTTAAAAAAATAGATGGTCTTTTTTTCTGCACCATCAAGGTATATATTGACGCTTACATAGGTCTGCTGATAATGTTCCCCTTTAAAAGAGTTCTTCTGGAAGTTGGGCAGATCCTGCCATCCGTCCGCTTGGAAGTCTGGGTGGAGTTTTACGCGAATTCTTCTTGGAAGGTTTCATCCTTTTGTCTTCTTGTCCGGAACACAATGTAATACAAAGTTTTTTGTGATAATTTAGAAACATTTATTCTAACATGTCCCTTGGCAAGTTTCACTGCGATAAAGCGCTTTTGGTAGCCATCCACAAGCTTCTGCATAGTACTATCACCACCATGTTTGATGGTAGGTCTGGTGTTCCTCGGATTAAAACCTCTAAAGGCTTGTTGGGCACATGTGTGGACAGCACCTTTTTAGCTCTCATTTCCAAAATTGTGTACACTACTGAATTGGGGTCTTATGGCCGCATATGTGGACACTTAAACTGTCATCTTTTGGTGTCAGAAGAGTATAAAATACAATGGAATTTGGAAAAAAACCTTGTGCATAATACTACCACCACCATGTTTGACGGTAGGTCTGGTGTGCTGGGATTAAAACCTCTAAAGGTTTAGTGGCCACATGGGACGGCGTGGCGCTGTGGAAGAGTGGCCGTGCGCAACCTGAGGGTCCCTGGTTCAAATCCCCACCTAGTACCAACCTCGTCACGTCCGTTGTGTCCTGAGCAAGACACTTCACCCTTGCTCCTGATGGGTGCTAGTTAGCGCCTTGCATGGCAGCTCCCTCCATCAGTGTGTGAATGTGTGTGTGTGAATGGGTAAATGTGGAAGTAGTGTCAACGCGCTTTGAGTATCGTGAAGGTAAAAAAGCGCTAAACAAGTACAACCCATTCATCATTTATCTTTTCTGCGTAGACAGAACATTTATAGCTCATCCATCCATCCATTTCCTACCGCTTATTCCCTTTCGGGGTCGCGGGGGGCGCTGGCGCCTATCTCAGCTACAATCGGGCGGAAGGCGGGGTACACCCTGGACAAGTCGCCACCTCATATTTCCAAAATTGTGTACAGTACTGAATTGGGGTCTTATGGCCGCTTATGTGGACACTTATACTGCCATCTGGTGGTGTCAGAAGAGTATAAAATACAATGGAATTTGGAAAAAAACCTTGTGCATAATACTACCACCACCATGTTTGACGGTAGGTCTGGTGTACCTTAAATTAAAACCTCTAAAGGCTTAGTGGCCACATGGGACGGCGTGGCGCTGTGGAAGAGTGGCCGTGCGCAACCTGAGGGTCCCTGGTTCAAATCCCCACCTAGTACCAACCTCGTCACGTCCGTTGTGTCCTGAGCAAGACACTTCACCCTTGCTCCTGATGGGTGCTAGTTAGCGCCTTGCATGGCAGCTCCCTCCATCAGTGTGTGAATGTGTGTGTGTGAATGGGTAAATGTGGAAGTAGTGTCAACGCGCTTTGAGTATCGTGAAGGTAGAAAAGCGCTAAACAAGTACAACCCATTTATCATTTATCTTTTCTGCGTAGACAGAACATTTATAGCTCATATTTCCAAAATTGTGTACAGTACTGAATTGGGGTCTTTTGGCCGCTTATGTGGACACTTATACTGCCATCTGGTGGTGTCAGAAGAGTATAAAATACAATGGAATTTGGAAAAAAAAAAGTGTAAAAATAAGAATTAGCATGTCACTAAACATGAAGTACACGTTTGTTCCTTATAGACTAAGTAGATCATATCAAAATATGATGTTTAGTTTTTATTCTAATTAGGGTCCAATAAGCCCAAACAGCAAAGAGTGTCACGCCTATGGATCCTGTTTTGTTTTGGTCATGTTCGGTTTTGGTTTTTTGGAAATGGAAAAAAACTTCCTTGTGGTCTACATAACATGTAATGGTGGTTCTTCGGTCAAAATGTTGCATGGATCCTGTTTTACAGATCATCTTCAAGCCGATTTATGACAGTCGGCCATATTCAAATATTTAAATAGACTCCCTTTTTAGACCAGTTGATCTGCCGTTTCTTTTCTTTTTCTTCTATGTCCCACTCTCCCTTGTGGTCCGATCCGGTGGCCATGTACTGCTTGCCTGTGTATCGGCTGGGGACATCTCTGCGCTGCTGATCCGCCTCCGCTTGGGATGGTTTCCTGCTGGCTCCGCTGTGAACGGGACTCTCACTGCTGTGTTGGATCCGCTTTGGACTGGACTCTCGCGACTGTGTTGGATCCATTGTGGATTGAACTTTCACAGTATCATGTTAGACCCGCTCGACATCCATTGCTTTCCTCCTCTCCAAGGTTCTCATAGTCATCATTGTCACCGACGTCCCACTGGGTGTGAGTTTTCCTTGCCCTTATGTGGGCCTACCGAGGATGTTGTGGTGGTTTGTGCAGCCCTTTGAGACACTTGTGATTTAGGGCTATATAAGTAAACATTGATTGATTGATTGATTCAACTGAATATGGGTTGAAAATGATTTGCGAATCATTGTATTCCGTTTATATTTACATCTAACACAATTTCCCAACTCGTATGGAAACAGGGTTTGTATTTGTGATAAGACGGTGTCTTTTGCAGTCCAGCTTTTTTTTTTTATCTGGTTTGCATTTATCAGTGTCTCAAACAACATGTCCATCATCAATACCGACTCAGTCCTCCCCTCTCTCCTTAATTTGACAGAAACTGGCAGTCCGCTCAAGGCATCTGCATTAGTGCGATGTTTGCCCGGTTTATAGACAATGTTGTGCTTGTACGCACAGAGTTTTTACAGCCCACCTTTGTACTCTTGGTGATCCATTTGGGGAATTGGCTTCTTTTCCTTGAACAGAAAGATCAGTGGCTTGAAAGCTGTGTAAAGCAGGGGTATCAAACTCTATTCACCTGGGGGCCACTGGATGCAGAGTCTGGGTGAGGCTGGGCCGCAAGAAAATATTTCTTAACCCTTGTGTAATGTTCATATTATTGTTACTCAGCCAGTGTTTTTGGGTCTGATGGACCCGTTGTATCTTGTAGCTTTTAATGCCTCACAATTAAACACTTTTATGTTAAAATACTGAACAGATGTTTATTGGGATAAGGCAAGGGTCGGGAACCTTTTTGGCCGAGAGAGCCATACAAGCCAAATATTTTTTAAAGTATATTTGTTAGAGCCATATAATTGTTTTTTTTTAAACACTGAATACAACTATTTGCTTGATTTTTTTAAAGAAAGACCAACATTTTTAGGGTATAATAAGTCTCTTATTCTTTTTAATAACATTGTTATTCTGAGGCTCCCCAAAAATAAATAAAATACTTCTTACCATTAATCCGACTTCTTGAACAGGTGCGGTAGGTACCGGATGGATGGATGAAAATGCATGAGAATGTTTTATATTTTTGAATGTTATTTTTTAGACTGTGATTACCAGCGGAATTATTCATTACTTATCGTGTTAAGCAATTTCAGCTAAGATTTATCTGAGAGCCAGATGCAGTCATCAAAAGAGCCACATCTGGCTCTAGAGCCATAGGTTCCCTACCCCTGGGATAAGGTAAGCATTTGTTCAGTATTTTAGCATAAATGTGTTTGATTGTGAGGCATTAAAAGCCACAAAATGCAAAAGGGTCTAACAGACCCACAAACACTGGCTGAGTAAAAACTATATGAACGTTGCACGGAAAATTTCTCCGCCTGTTTCTGCATCCCACAGGGATTCTTCTTTTGTGTTTCCGCACCTGCGGTTCCCACACGAGGTTGCAACACTGTTTGTCAACACTGTCTGCTCTCATTTTCTCGCACAATTGACCCTCTGATGTTCTGTGTACCTAAACTCTGTCCTCCTCCTGTCTAGGCCTGCTATGTGTGTGTGTGTGTCTGTGTGTGTGTATGTGGTACACAGAACATCAATTTCCACACTTCTATTGGCCCCGTGTCCAGTGGACCCGGACATCTTTTATGTAATAGAAATGTGCAGGGGGTGTGTGGTCTTTAAATATGTATTCTGATATATGTTCCTCACCGAAAATGAGCCAAAGTCAGTGAGTCTCAGTTTGAAAAATTAATTAACTGTATAATTTTTCTTTTAATAAAGAATAAAAACGGGTCCCACAGACCTGAGCACCACACTAGGGTTAAAACATATTTTGCATACTCCTCAGCATGTCTAGTTGTATAATGACGTTTCAAATTGTATAACTTTCTCCATGCAAATAAGACATGTCGGGGTGCCCCTGTGCTCAACAAAGAAATATTGCATCTCCAACTTTTCCTGGAATTGACTTTGCTCATCACTATCCTTTCTCTTCACTGCAGGCTTTGAAAAAGACATGTTTGGGGTTGTGGAATATATTTGTATTTAGCCGACGCACGGAGAATAATGTTATTTCTGCAATGTGTGCCGTTCCGCTTTTACTCCCTACAGCAACACGGCGTCATATAGAAATATATGTAGTGTTCATCGTGTGAGGCAATACAAATTAAACAATAAAAAAACAAATAACGGTTTGATTTGGTCCAGGTTATCGGGGACTGTTATTACTGACGGACCGGTGTCGCGGCGAGACTTCAGCCAGGCATGTAAGAAAACCCTCATCTCTGTCGCTTTCACTCACTTGCCGCTTTTCCACTAATGCAGGGGTAGGCAACCCAAAATGTTGAAAGAGCCATTTTGGACCCAAATACCACAACTTATTCAAACCATTCTACCGTCAACATATTCCACTATTCTGGAAATACAAGAAATAATTCTTCCAAGTTCCAAAAAAATTCCAGGATTTTCCAGAATTCCTGGTTTTCCAAAGCCCTATTACCACCCTTTTTTTTTGAGCGACTAGTCCTTCCACGTTTTTCAACGCATTTCAACCGTTCCACTGTCAAAACATTCCTCTTAACCAGGACAAAAAAGCAAGTGTTTTTTTGAACTGGAAAAATTGTCGGTTTCCCGAAATTCCAGGAATCCGTAATGCCATTTTTCTATTCAACATGTTACTACTTCAACATTTCTTGACAGATTAGAAAAATTTCAACACCGACTATTTCAACTCATTCAGATCATTCAAGTTTTTTTTTGTTTTTTTTACCATTTCTTTGAAAAAAAAAAATCCTGATTTTCCTGAAATTCCCTAATACCATTTATTACTTTAACATTTCTTGCCCAATTCAAACAATTCCAACACCGACCAATTCAGGACATTCATGCTCCTGAAATTTTTTTTTTAATTTTGATTTTCCCAAAATCCCCAAATTTCCAGAAAGTTCCCATTGAAATGAATGGGACATTTTCCAAGTTGCACAATTCCCAAATTTTCATTCATTCTACCTAGCACTTTCCCAAGTTCCAAACCAAATTCAGTTTTTCCTGGAAATTCAAACTCTTCAACATTCAAACCATTTCAGCGTTTTTACAATTTCAACATTCAAACCATTCTTACATGAATACTGCAGTCTGTCACCATTTCAGTTCAACTTCAGCGTTGTAGCATTCACACGCAAAACCTTCAGGGATTGGATCTTCTAGTACAGCGGTCACCAACGCGGTGCCCGCGGGCACCAGGTAGCCCGTAAGGACCAAATGAGTCGCCCGCTGGCCTGTTCTAAAAATAGCTCAAATAGCAGCACTTACAGGTGAGCTGCCTCTATTTTTTTAAATTGTATTTATTTACTAGCAATCTGGTCTCGCTTTGCTCGACATTTTTAATTCTAAAAGAGACAAAACTCCAATAGAATTTGAAAATCCAAGAAATATATTTTAAAGACTTTGTCTTCACTTGTTTGAATAAATTCATTTATTTTTTTTACTTTGCTTCTTATAACTCTCAGAGAGACAATTTTAGAGAAAAAATTCAACTTTAAAAATGATTTTAGGATTTTTAAACTCATATACATTTTTTCCTTTTAAATGACGTCCTCTTTTTTCCTGACAATTTAAATCAATGTTAAAATATATTTTTTTTTTATTGTAAAGAATAATAAATGCATTTTGATTTAGTTCTTCATTTTAGCTTCTGTTTTTTCAACGAAGAATATTTGTGAAATATTTCTTCAAACTTATGATTGAAATAAAATAAAAATAATCTGGAAAATCTGGAAAATCTGTAGAATCAAATTTGAATCTTATTTTAAAGTCTTTTGAATTTCTTTTAAAATGTTTTTTCTGGAAAACTTTGAATAAATAATGATTTGTCTTTGTTAGAAATATAGCTTGGTCCAATTTGTTATATATTTTAACAAAATGCAGATTGGATTTTAACCTATTTAAAACATGTCATCAAAATTCTAAAATGTATTTTAATCAGGAAAAATTACTAAATGTGTTCCATAAAATCTTTTTTAAATTTTTTCAAAAAGATTCGAATTAGCTAGTTTTTCTGTTCTTTTTTTCGGTTGAATTTTGAATTTTAAAGAGTCGAAATTGAAGATAAACTATGTTTAAAAATGTTATTTTCATTTTTTGCGTGTTTTCCCCTCTTTTAAGCCATTCAATTAAGTGTTTTTTTCATCATTTATTCCCTACAAAAAACCTTCCGTGAAAAGAAAAAAAATGTACGACGGAATGATAGACAGAAATACCCCTTTTTATATATATATATATATATATATATTAATGGTAAATTGAGCAAATTGGCTATTTCTGGCAATTTATTTAAGTGTGTATCAAACTGGTAGCCCTTCGCATTAATCAGTACGCAAGAAGTAGCTCTTGATTTCAAAAAGGTTGGTGACCCCTGTTCTAGTATATGTATTGTATTGCTGTAATTTTTCTGTGGTTATAGGCATGAGTTAACGTTGACGACTCTAAAATGAATATAACCACGATGCAAAAACTGTCCAAAGTGTACTTTGTTTGAATTTCAAACCTGAGCAAAAATAAAGAAGGGATCACACACAGTTTGCTTTATTAAAATTCCTAAGACAAATCCGTTATATGAGAGTTGACTGATGATGTAGCCTGTGGCTCTCACAGGACTGATAAATAATTAAACAAAAGGTCCAATTATTATAGGCTCCGTCTAAGATGAGAGCTACTTCAGGTAGTCTCATCCATCTTCAGTCTCTAGATAAACCACTTCTACTGTTTGTGGAGAACATCAGGAACTCAATTTGTGATTTGGTACACAACCATTCCAGGAATATATTTTTTTTGGTTTATTATCAAAACTGTCAAAATATGTGTTGATGGCAGGAGCTAATATATTTATTTTATTATGTAAATATTTGAAAACATTTATCTAAAAAAATGTAGGCATCATACCAAGTCATAACCATCTGTTACATTCACAAGTGTCATGTCTTTGTGATCATGTTTAGTTTGGCTACGTTCTGTTTGGTTTTTGCACTCTCTCAGTTCCCGTTTTTTCACACCTTGCTTTGTTTCCATGACAACCCATTAGTTTACACCTGTCCTCATGTCACGCACCTGATTCATTTGGACTCGTGCACCCGTTAATCACCACAATCACCACCATTTAAGCCTGTAGTTGCCAGGCAGTCTACACACCCTTGCTATTCAGGCTGATGATCCATGCTGCTCTTTTTCATGCTCGTTTCTTGTCACAGTAAGTGTTTTCATTTTTTTGTCCATAGTTCTGCCTTTGTGGTAGTTTTTGTTTTCAGAGCCATGTTTTGTACCTCCGCTGTGAGTGCCTTTTGTTTATACCCTTTGTTTTTGTAGTACTTTTGAGTTAATATTAAAATATGGCGTTACCTTCACGCCGTGTACAACGGAAAAACAAACCGCCCCAAAGTCCTAGTCTTGACAACAAGAGGAAAACCAACAAAGAAAAATATAGGTTAATATTTCTAAACAACACGGTTTGCATAAAAATATGTTTGTTTATGGGGGGTAAAAACGTATGCAACAGCATCATTTTAACACCAAAACTCTATTTTTGTATTCATATTCGAATTCAAATGAAAATTACTCGTCTGTATTTAGACGTCATTGACATGTAATTAAAACATTTAAAATACAGCATGCCTCGGCTTACAAAATCAATAATACATATAATAAGTAATATAATAATAATTAACAATTAAATACACTGTCGACAAATGTTACACTTAAGTCATTTTTAAAGATTTATTAATTAAAGTTAAAGTACCACTGAAAGTCACACACACACACACACTAGCTGTGGTGAAATTACCCTCTGCATTAGACCCATTCCCTTGTTCAGGGGTGCCCATTACGTCGATCGCAAGCTACCAGTCGACCGCGGGGGGTGTGTCAGTCGATCTCCAGCCAGGCTTCTAAAAAAAATAGACCTAAAAATTAGTGATCATCAATCTTCACCAAGACGTCACTTAAATGACATTCACGGTACCGGAGGGTCTTGTGAGATGACGCTGGCTGCTGCAAGATCATTATTATGAAAATATGACCGAGAGGAAGGCGAGAAACACTTTTTATTTCAACAGACTCTCGCGCCGTACCTTCCGTCAAAACTCTAAAGGCCGACTGCACATTTCCTATCTTCACAATAAAAGCCCTGCTTCATGCTGCCTGCACTAACTAAATACAGAGCTTCGGAAAACTGGCTTGCACAAGCGATCCCTCAGAAAGCTGGCGTGCACATCACTTGTGCACGCCAGCTTTCCGAGACTCTTATTTTGTTAGCGCAGGCAGCATGAAGCAGGGCTTTTATTGTGAAGATAGGAAATGTGCAGTCGGCCTTTAGAGTTTTGACGAAAGGGACGGCGCGAAAGTCTGTTGAAATAAAAAGTGTTTCTCGCCTTCCTCTCTGTCATTTTTTCATAATAATGAACTGGCAGCAGCCAGCGTCATCTCACAAGACCCTCGGGTGCCGTGAATGTCAATCAAGCAAGCTACGGAATTTTCCGCCAATGTTTTTCTTGTAAAGTGTATGGAAGCTGGATGAATTAGATGCTAAAAACCAACCACTTTCATGTGGTATTGTACAGAAAGGACAACTTTTTTTCTCCTCCATTTGAAAATGTGGGCGTTATCATCATTACTGTCTGATTCCAATCAATGCAAGTCATCAGAATCAGGTAATACACCAACTTATATTCTTGTCTTTGTGAAAGAAAGACATCAATATGTGTTACACATGCTTGTATTATCATTAAACACATTTAACTTGTTTACAAAAATGTCTCTTTCATAAATAAATAAATATAAATGATATATATAAATGAGGTAGATCCCCTCAAGTTGGTCAATTGAAAAGTAGCTCGCCTGCAGAAAAATTGTGGGCACCCCTGCCCTTGTTCCACCCCCTGGGAAGTGAGGGGAGCAGTGAGCAGCAGCGGTGGCCGCGCTCTGGGAATCATTTTGGTGATTTAACCACCAATTCCAACCCTTGATGCTGAGTGCCAAGCAGTGAGGTAAAGGGGCCCATTTTTTATAGTCTTTGGTATGACTCGGTCGGGGTTTGAACTCACAACCCACCGATCTCAGGGCGGACACTCTAACCACTAGGTCACTGAGTAGGCCACTATTCCTCCGTGATCATTTCTCTTGTGTCGTTCCAACAGCATTCCTCCGTTCCCTGGTTGCGAGCTGTGTGTCTCGTTTCCCCGTATTCCCTCTGGTTCCCTGGCTGCCCTTTTGGATCTCGACCTCCCGCCTGGACACGGACTTTGACGCCTCAGCAGGAAGGCAATGGGTCCCATTTTAATAGTCTTTGCTATGACTCGGCCGGGGTTTGAACTCAGTTCCTACTGATTTCAGGGGGGAATTTTATCCCATTTGGCCCTCTGTAGCGGTGTGGGTGTATAGCTGACTTTTCTACGCAGAACGAGCTTAAAACTGCTAAAATAATCTCCAGAATCAGTCGATAACGCCGGCCAATCGCGTTAAAAATAACACTTTGAACACCACTGCCATAGCAGAACTCTCCCCAAAGTAAATGACCCCCCCCAAAAAAAATGTAAAAATTGAATTTTTGACATAAAGTAATACATAATTTATTGCAACATTGATTTTATGTTTTTTGTTACACAAAAGAACACACACTAAAAATGTACAGGTACCCAAAAAAGGCTTTCCATATAAAAAAGTGTTAAAAAATATTTTTTTTACTTTTAACACAAATCCACAGAGCAGCTTTAGATCAAATTGTAATTTATTTTGTGTTTTTCTGTTGTTTTTTTTCTCTTTTATGTCATAGACAACGTAGCTCACAAGTTATCTGCAATATTTTCTCCCCCCGAAAATATTTTGAAGTGGAATATTTTTATGTAAAAGTAATTGGAGACCTGAATAGGTCAATAATTCATAACAACATTGATTTTGATTCACTATTATTTTTCGAGCAAAGAAAAAAAGAGCCTTATGGCAGCTTTGTGTTATTAATGGTCAACATTAAAACTTTTTCTCGATACATTTGACCTGTTTGTGCTTTTTATTATTATTCATTGTTATTATATTTGTTTTTGGGTAACAATATTTATAGAATGTGCCACGGGCCGTTAAAAAGAATAGCTGCGGGCCGCTAATGGCCCCCGGGCTACATTTTGGATACCCCTGAGGCAACTACTTGGGCTCAGGCCCAGAATCGTACTTTTCCTTTTAAGAAGAAAAAAAAAAAAACTCTCTTAAAGTTACGTGCAGTACCGGAGTCTAACAGAGAGGCAGCAGCTGCGTAATGTAACCTGCATACAGCCTACCTGAGCCTCCCCTGAAGTAGAAGTGCTTCAGCAGCAACCTACCTGAGCATGGCAAGACTGCAACTTTTTTCATTTATTTTATTTTTTTTAACAAAATACACCACTACAGATTGACAACAACACCCGCTGTGATGAAACAGGGGATGGTTCAGGTATGTGAAAATTGTTGGATGTTTTTTTATGCTTGTTTACCAAATGTCGGCTTGCCTGTTTTGCATAAATACACACACCTGTGAAATGTCAATTGATTAATGACAGGGTGATTCATATCTTTTTTTTTTTTTTAACCACAAACATATTCCTGATAATAACATACTGCAATGGAAAGTTCCCTTTCAACATGGATATTCAACTAAATTAAACGTCAAAGTTAAGTACCACTGATAGTCACACACATGGCATTTTCCGGAACTCTAAGGACCTGGGTGCCGGTCTTCTCCCTTCACTATTAGTCTTATTTTGTGTATTCCAGAGACATTTGAGTATGGTTTATTTATTTTGTCGGATTTACTAGAGCACCCAGCTGTTTTTAAATACCTTCTACCAAAAAGGGGTATCTTTATTAGACTAAGACTTAGACAAACTTTGTTGATCCAGAAGGGAAATTGTTCCACACAGTAGCTCAGTTTCAAAGGATGGAAAGGGTATGATTGGAAAGGATAATGCAGGTATTAAGTAAACTAATATACCATAGTAGTATTATAAAATATAACATATATGTAATTTTTACATATGTATATACAGTATATAATATATACTGATATATATCATATTATATTTTTATTATATATATAATATACAACAAATCCCAATTACCATATATGTATATGTATATATATATATATATATATATATATATATATATATATATATATATATATATATATATATATATATTAATTAGATTATTTTTATTAATTTATTTTTTATGTGTTTTTTTTTGCTGCAGCTGTTACGTATACTGTAATATTATACATGGTAATTGGGATTCATTATATATTGTACATAGTATACAAATATAATATAATATATCATGTGTATATATATATATATATATATATATATATATACATACAAATATCCATACATACATTTATATACATACATTTATTTGTATTTATTTTCCTATGTTTTATTTTGCTGCAGCTGTTACATATACTGTAATATTGTACATGGTTATTGGGATGTTTTTATATTTATTGTATATATTATAAAAACATGTCAGTAAATATTATATGCTGTATATATAATATGTAAATTTTACAAATGTTTTATTTTATATTGCTACTATGGTACATTTTTGGTCTACTTAATACCTGCATATATATATATATATATATATATATATATATATATATATATATATATATATATATATATATGTGTGTATGAGTGTGAATGTTGTCTGTCTATCTGTGTTGGCCCTGCGATGAAGTAGCGACTTTTCCTGGGTGTACCCCGCCTTCCGCCCGATTGTAGCTGAGATAGGCGCCAGCGCCCCCCGCGACCCCAATAGGGAATAAACGGTAGAAAATGGATGGATGGATGGGATATATATTGCATATATTATAAAAATATAATATATCATGTGTGTGTGTGTGTGTGTGTGTGTGTATATATATATATACATTTATTTATTTATTTTTAATGTTTTTTTTGCTGCAGCTGTTACATATACTGTAATATTGTAGATGGTAATTGGGATTTTTTATATTTATTGTTTATATTGTAAAAATGTATCAGTAAATATTACATACTGTATATATAATATGTACATTTTACATCAATGTTATATTTTATATTGCTACTATGGTAAATTTTTAGTCTACTTAATACCTGCATATATATATATATATATATATATGTATATATATATATATATATATATATATATATATATATATATATGAGTGTGAATGTTGTCTGTCTATCTGTGTTGGCCCTGCGATGAACGGGCGACTTGTCCTGGGTGTACCCCGCCTTCTGCCCAATTGTAGCTGAGATAGGTGCCAGCGACCCCAATAGGGAATAAACGGTAGAAAATGGATGGATGGATGGGATATATATTGCATATATTATAAAAATATAATATATCATGTGTGTGTGTATATATATATATATATATATATATATATATATATATATATATATATATATATATATATACATTTATTTATTTATTTTTAATGTTTTTTTTGCTGCAGCTGTTACATATACTGTAATATTGTAGATGGTAATTGGGATTTTTTTATATTTATTGTTTATATTATAAAAATACATCAGTAAATATTACATACTGTATATATAATATGTAAATTTTACATAAATTTTATATTGCTACTATGATACATTTTTGGTCTACTTAATACCTGCACATATATATATATATATATATATATACATATAGTGAGTGTATGTATTAACTATATATCATCATGTCTTATTTATCTTTCTGGCAATACAATACAGAAAAATTGAAATATTTCAGACATAGTTTCAGTTGTTTATTAATCATGATCATTTATGTGGATTCTGTGATTAATCTCAAAATGTCCGTTTTTGTTCACTGGGAAGCCCTTTTTTATTATATATTTCAAGCTCAGCGTTCATCCTGCCGCATGAAGGGCTTGGACCACATCCAAGCTCGTTTTTGAGCTACTAAAATACCAAATACATGGCTAGCATTATTTTTCATGAGTGTATCAGTCCGCCCTTATAACGGCTTTCAAAAGTTTTTTTTTGCTGCTTTTGAATAGAGCCCCGAAGCTGCAAATGTCTCCTTTGTCCGGGCGGCAGGATTTTGTAAGCTGCTGATCGGATGTCTGATATGTGTTAGTATGAGGAGGTTGCAGAGGGATTTTTTTTATATTTTGTGTGAGTATTACATGCAATTAATTTGCACTGATTGCTCAATTTATGAAAGATTGCATTATTTAAGCACTTTATCTTTTTTTATCCGTTCCCAGTCAATACCTTGTCTTTGGATACCAAAAATACAGACTAACAAACTGTAGCACATGTTAATAAATTAAGTCCTTCATTAGCCTCATGCTATATGATTTAAAAAGCGCTGTAACATGAATGATGTCTTGAGAAAGACGCTCAGTTTCAATTGAGTTCAGTTTGAGTTTATTTCGAACATGCATCTTATACGATGTAATTCTTCACATATTTCCTGTTGTTTCATAACAGCACGTTTGAAAAGGAGTAGGAAGAAGCTAAACTTACTTAATCCTACTCCTTTTCACAACATTGCAATGTTACATTTCCTTGTTCTCTGTAAAATAACAGTGAACAAATAAATAATAAACAAATACTATACAATTGTCAGTATACAAATATTAATATTTGTTTCAATAATAATGATATAAAAAAAAGGTTTAAGATATTCATCATGATTCTTGTTCTGTGTTCTTTGTGAACACCCGTAGTTTGAACAGTCTCTTAAATGAAATCATATTGGTGCTTTGTTGGATTTGTTTGGTTAATCCATTCTGTAATTTAATTCGACATACTGATATGCTAAAGCAGGGGTCGGGAACCTTTTTGGCTGAGAGAGCCATAAAAGCCAAATATTTTTTAAAAGTATCTCTGTGAGAGCCATATCATTTTTTTTTCTTTTTTAACACTGAATACAAATATATGCATGCATTTTTAAGAAAGACCAACATTTTTACAGTATAATAAGTCTCCTATTCTTTTTAATAACATTGTTATTCCGAGACTAACCAAAAATAAATGAAATACTTCTTACCATTAATGCGACTTCTTGAACAGGTGTGGTAGAAACCAAATGGATGGATGAAAATGCATAAGAATGTTTTATATTTTCAACGTTTTTTTTGACACTGTGATTACCAGCGGAATTATTCATTACTTATCGTGTTAAGCAATGTCAGCTGGGATTTATCTGAGAGCCAGGTGCAGTCTTGAAAAGAGCCACATCTGGCTCTAGAGCCATAGGTTCCCTACCCCTGTGCTAAAGGTTTTAAGTGTTGTACGAGCATACAAATGTTTTGAATTACATTTTCCTTGAAGGTTATATTTCTCCTCTTCAATGTTTATGTGACAGTCACTCGCTGTCGTGCGGGTTCAATGGACCATCAAGGAAGGACATCTCTTTCGAGCAGGTTTGACTCGCTTTATTTTTCAATCAAAGCTTGTCTTCAGGTCGGGTCGCTTTTCAGCTCCTCTGCTGCTCGCTCCTCGGTTGCTTCAGTTGGCTTGCGTCGTCGTCGTCTTGCTCTCTGTGGCTTTCGTTACTCAGGTTCTGCTGTGGGCTCTCCTCCTCCTTCTGCCTCGCCTTCCTCCGCTGCTGCCCTTTTATACAGCCAGAGGAGATTCATTGATTGTGCCACGCACCTGGGCTCGCTTGTAGCGTCGCTCCTGGCACGCCCCGCGTTCTCCGCCTCCTCGCCGCCATCTTGGGCCGGGCTCCAGCATGCGCTGCCCGTTCGCTGGGTCCGCCTCTCCACAGTTTATTTATATAGCCCTAAATCACAAGCGTCTCAAAGGGCTGCAGGAGCCACAACGACATCCTCGGTTCAGATCCCACATAAGGGCAAGGAAAAACTCACAACCCAGTGGGATGTCAATGTGAATGACCGTGAGAAACCTTGGAGAGGACTGCAGATATGGGTGAACACCCCCCCCCCCCTCCTAGCTAGGGGAGACCGGATGCAATGGACGTCGAGTGGGTCTAGCATAATATCGTGAAAGTCCAGTTCATAGTGGATCCAACATAATAGTGAGAGTCCAGTCCATAGTGGGGCCAGCAGTAGACCATCGCGAGCGAAGACGGGTCAGTAGCGCAGAGATGTACGCAACCGATGCACAGGTGTGTGCCACGGGTCCAGACTCTGGACAGCGAGCACTTCATCCATGCCCGCCGGACCTGTACATTCTTGGGTAACGGGTTATAGTTTTCTTTGTACATACTTTTAGCTGTTTGCAAATGCACCGAATCGTTGAAATTAAATATTTTGTAAAAATGTTGCTAGTTTTCTGTGGTGTAGAACTGCCCTGCATTGGCATGATATCTATGATGGAGTGTGGATGTATCCAATGTTGTGAACCTACCATCTATTGTTTCTAACAGACTATGACATAACCAAATTTAATGTTATGGATAGTTTTCTCTATATCGTGCTCGGTTCATTCATTTTGATCAGAGACACACAGAAAGGTCACGGATGCATCATAGTCCGTGGAAAAGTACCCTCCTCGTACAGTGCACCGAATTGTTTGGTTGTTCAACGCTTGCTTCCGTTCGACTGTAAAAAAAAAGCCTTAGTTCAAAGTGCAATACATTAATTTTTGTCCTCAGGATTTTACGCACCGTATCCCGTAATCAAATCATGAAGTAGAATGCTTCGTTTTCTTTTGCAAATTTAATAAAAAATAAGAAAATAGGAATTCCACAGCCTTTGTTCAATGCGTTGTTGATGCACCGTTGGCAGCAATTACAGACCCAAGTCTTTTCGAAGATGATGCCACAAACTGGACACCCCACTTGCCCCAAGTGGAGGAGTTCAAGTACCTCGGATTTTTGTTCACGAGTGAGGGAAGAGTGGATCGTGAGACTGACAGGCGGATCGGTGCGACGTCTTCAGTAATGCGGACGCTGTATCGATCCACCTCAGTAGAAGCATTTAAGTCTCATCTTAAAACTCATTTGTGTACTCTAGCCTTTAAATAGACTCCCTTTTTAGACCAGTTGATCTGCCGTTTCTTTTCTTTTTCTCCTATGTCCCACTCTCCCTTATGGAGGGGGGTCCGGTCCGATGGCCATGGATGACGTACTTACTGGCTGTCCAGAGTCGGGACCCAGGATGGACCGCTTGCCTGTGTATCTGCTTGGGACATCGCTGCCTCCGTTTGGGATGGTTTCCTGCTGGCTCCGCTGTGGACGGGACTCTCGCTGCTGTGTTGAATCCGCTTTGGACCGGACTCTCGCGGCTCTGTTGGATCCACTATGGATTGAACATTCACAGTATCATGTTAGACCCGCTCGACATCCATTGTTCTCGTCCTCTCCAAGGTTCTCATAGTCATCATTGTCACCGACGTCCCACTGGGTGTGAGTTTTCCTTGCCCTTATGTAGGCCTGCCGAGGATGTCACAGTGGTTTGTGTTGTGGTTTGTGCAGATCTTTGAGACACTAGTGATTTAGGGCTATATAAGTAAACATTGATTAATTGATTGATCTGTTGTGGTGAAGAGGGAGCTGAGCCGGAAGGCAAAGCTCTCAATTTACTGGTCGATCTACGTTCTCATCCTCACCTATGGTCGTGAGCTTTGGGTTATGACCGAAAGGAGAAGATCACGGGTACAAGCGGCCGGAATGAGTTTCCTCCTTTCCCCGGGTGGCGGGGCTCTCCCTTAGAGATAGGGTGAGAAACTCTGCCATCCGGGAGGCGCTCAAAGTAAAGCCACGGCTCCTCCACATCGAGAGGAGCCAGATGAGGTGGTTCGGGCATCTGGTCAGTAGGCCACCCGTTAGCCTCACTAGGGAGGTTTTTAGAGCATGGAAACCACGAGGAAGACCCAGGACACATTGGGAAGACTATGTCTCCCGGCTGGCCTGGGAAGGCCTCGGGATCCCCCGGGAGGAGCTGGGCGAAGTGGCTGGGGAGAGTGAAAGCTGGGCTTCGACCAGACCTCTGATAAGAAGAGGAAGATGGATGGATTGAAGCTTGATATCCACCAGTTTCGCCCTTTCCTCTTGGCGGAACCTCTCAGGCTCCATCAGGTTGGATGGCAAGCCTTGGTTTTCATCCAGGATGTCTTTGTACATTGCTGCATTTATCTTAGTCCAGTCAGGGAGGAGAGAGGAGAACCTTTCAGAAGGACAACTATATCTGCAGCAAACCACCAATGTGTGGTATATTTAGCCAGGCCGGCGCCTTATGGCATAATAAAGAATCTTTGAAGTTGTAGTTTGAACTCTTTAGTTGGTTTCCTTCCGTCTGTCTGGAAGGGCTGCAGGAAAATGAGGGCAACCTTAAAGCCCCTGGTGACTATTTCTCACCACTAATATGTCAGCGTTTACAACCTGATGATGGATTTATACATCACTGCTCAGGCATGGAAGGAGACGTGTGTTCAGTTAGGGTCTGTGATCCGACAGAGACAAATTGGAAACCAAAACAGACGAAACAAATGCAGTTTTCTTTTAAGAAACTGGCCAAGAAGTCTTTGGTATGCACATCACGTTGTCTTTTCCTAAATAGGCCAATCCTGGTTTTGCCGAATGGGACGCATTCAAGATCTCTGTGGCCTTTAAAACGTTTTCACCATATGACAGGTCGGCCAAATGCTAAAATGCGACATGGCAAACGTTACGGCATTGTTTTAGGGATCAGTTGGGGACGTCTTTGCACTGCTGACTTGTCTCCATTCTAGATGATCCCCATCTGGCCCAACTATGGACTGGACTCTCACACTATTAACTACAAACCCCGTTACCATATGAGTTGGGAAATTGTGTTAGATGTAAATATAAACGGAATACAATGATTTGCGAATAATTTTCAACCCATATTCATTTGAATATGCTACAAAGACAAGATATTTGATGTTCAAACTGATAAACATTTTTTATTTTGCAAATAATCATTAACTTTAGAATTTTATGCCAGCAACATGTGACAAAAGTTGGGAAAGGTGGCAATAAATACTGTTAAAGTTGAGAAATACTCATCAAACACTTATTTAGATAGATAGACAGATAGATAGATAGTACTTTATAGATTCTTCAGGAGAGTTCTTTCAGGAAAATTAAAATTCCAGCAGCAGTGTACAGAGTTGAGATCAATTTAAAAAAAAAGTAAATAATGGGGGTTTGAATGGAAACAAAATAGAAAAATATTACAATAAGAATAAAAAATAAAAAGCAACAATGGGAATCAAATTATAACAGTAAAATAAGAATATAGCAAGACAAAGTAGGCAGTAGTGACTATTTGGAACATCACACAAGTTTGCAGGCTAATTGGGAACAGGTGGGTGCCATGATTAGTTATAAAAAAAGCTTCCCAAAAAATGATCAGTCTTTCACAAGAAAGGGGTGTACCTCACCCCATCCTTTGTCCACAACTGCGTGAGCTAATAGTCAAACAGTTCAAGAACACAGTTTCTCAAAGTTTAATTGGAAGAAATTTAGGGATTTCAACATCTAAAGTCCATAATATCATCAAAAGGTTCAGAGAATCTGGAGAAATCACTCCACGTAACCGGCATGGCCGGAAACCAACATTGAAAGACCGTGACTTTCGATCCCTCAGTATCAAAAACTGACATATATCTCTAAAGGATATCACCACATGGGCTCAGGAACACTTCAGAAAACCAATATCACTAAATACAGTTTGTCGCTACATCTGTAAGTGCAAGTTAAAGCTCTACTATGCAAAGCGAAAGCCTTTTATCAACAACATCCAGAAACGCTGCCGGCTTTTCTGGGTACAAGATCATCTAAGATGGACTGATGCAAAGTGGAAAAGTGTTCTGTGGTCTGACGAGTCCACATTTCAAATTGTTTTTGGAAATATTCGACATCATGTCATCAGGACCAAAGGGGAAGCGAACCATCCAGACTGTTATCGACGCAAAATTCAAAAGCCAGCATCTGTGATGGTATGTGGGTGCACTAGTGCCCAAGGCATGGGTAACTTACACATCTGTGAAGGCACCATTAATGCTGAAAGGTACATACAGCTTTTGGAACAACATCTAAGTGCCGTTTTTTTCATGAAATGCCCTGCTTATTTCAGCAAGACAATACCAAGCCACATTCAGCACGTGTTACAACAGCGTGGCTTCGCAAAAAAAGAGTGCGGGTAGTTTCCTGGCCCGCCTGCAGTCCAGACCTGTCTCCCATCGAAAATGTGTGGCGCATTATGAAGCATAAAATACAACTGCGGAGACCCCGGACTGTTGAACGACTGAATCTCTACATAAAACAAAAATGGGAAAGAATTCCACTTTCAGAGCTTCAACAATTAGTTTCCTCAGTTCCCAAACGTTTATTGAGTGTTGTTAAAAGAAAAGATGACGTAACACATTGGTGAACATGCCCTTTCCCAACTACTTTGGCATGTGTTTAAGCCATGAAATTCTAAGTTAATTATTATTTGCAGAAAAAAATAAAGTTAATGAGTTTGAACATCAAATATCTTGTCTTTGTAGTGCATTCAATTGAATATGGGTTGAAATTTCCCAACTCATATGGAAACGGGGTTTGTAGATCCACTCGACATCCATTGCACCTGTCGCCCAGGGGGTGGGTCCCCACATCCGAGGTGTCTTATTGCATCCCAATGGGTTGAATTTTTTCTTGCCCTGATGTGGGATCTGAGCAGAGGATGTCATTGTGGCTTGTGCAGCCCTTTGAGATACTTGTGATTAAGGGCTATAGAAATAAACTTTGATGGATTGATTGATTGGTTTTGACTCGCAATTGCGATTTTTTTCCACATCAAGACTTCTGAAAGAAGATGAGAGAGGGTTTCATTCTGCCATGGTGTCTTTTTTTTACTCCCCTTTCACACAATGTAGACCAGACATTATCTATGCTGACGATTGGCTGAGCCCAACTCTTATTGGCATCCGACCGGCCATTAAGGTTTAATAGGACTTCCTCATTAATAGCTGCCTACAGGCTACGCTCTGACTGGCACATTGAATCAGGACAGAAGAAGAAATAAAAGGAGTGACACATTTATACATGTCCGACGGATGAAATATTGATGCAGCCGGACACTTACTTACATATTAGACATTTGTAGGCAAACATAGTCCCACTGAGGGCTCTGCCGCGCTGCCAAGTTCCAACTCAAACGCGAACCAATTAGTCCAATTCAAAGGAAGGAGTTTGATACTCGGAGTCTAAATATTTGAGCCCTGGGAAAGAGCGCAGCAGAGTTCGGGGAGTAAACAAACTGTATGCTTGAGAACGTCGTTGCGGTAGAAGCGGGGGCCGTTTGAAAGTGCCGTACATGCACAGGACTTGGAAAAACAGAATCAAAGGGAAGAAGTAACCGCTGAACTCTGGGAAACACCGGCTCAACTTCACCTAAGCAAAGCAAGCGAACCCAAGCAAAGCAAGCTGGGTGCAGTTTCAACCTGACTTAATCTTTAAAAAACATCTTTGGTCCGTTTTCCTTAGATGACCTCCAATGTGAAACTTGTATCGCAAAAGTCAATGAGTGATGGGTTTTTGATTTAACTATCGCCGGTAAAACAAAGTGTCAGGCAGCTCAAATACGGCCCTGAATTTTAATCAGGAATGTGTTTGCTACACGTTGCTAAAAAACAGCAACCCACTCCTGTCAGAGAAGATCCTCACATAGCGTATTTGCGGGAGGTCCTTCAAAGGAGCAGTATTCCTGTCCTATACAGGGTCTTTTTCAGTAGATATTATATGTAATAAAATGTAGACAGGTGTAAACAGAAAAAAAATCATGAAACTTGTTAACTGTGAACATGTCATAGGAATGTATCAAACAGCCAGACTTGTTTTGCATTTGAAGTTTTTGGGTTTGAATGTGTTTAGATAAAAAAAAAAAAAGGATTCCAAGTAGTGTGTGCGCTTGCTTCACGTCCTTAGCACCATGCCAACGTGTATTTCGTCAATCGCATTAACATATATACAGTATGTATATATATATATATATATATATATATATATATATATATATATATATGTATATGTATATATATATATATATATATGTATATGTGTGTGTGTGTATTTCATCAATCGCATTAACATGTGTATATGTGTGGGAAAATCCCAAGACTACTTCATCTCTACAGAACTGTTTCATGAGGGGTTCAATCAATCATCAGGAAAATCTCCTGATGATTGAGGGAACCCCTCATAAAACAGTTCTGTAGAGATGATGTAGTCTTGGGATTTTCCCCACACATACATATTGCGCTCTACCACGGTATCGAGCACTATTCTCTGGATAATCCAATCAAGACATATAATATATATATGTATGTATGTATGTATGTATATATATGTATGTATGTATGTATGTATGTATGTATATATATATATATATATATATATATATATATATATATATATATATATATATATATATGTGTGTGTGTGTACATGTATGTATGTATGTGTGTGTGGGTACATGTATGTATGTATGTGTGTGTACATGTATGTATGTGTGTGTGTGTGTGTGTGTGTGTACATATATGTACGTATGTGTGTGTACATATATGTATGTATGTGTATATATATATATATATATATATATATATATATATATGTGTGTGTGTGTGTGTGTGTGTGTGTGTGTGTGTGTGTGTGTATATGTATGTATGTGTGTACATATATGTACGTATGTGTGTGTACATATATGTATGTGTGTGTACATATATGTATGTATGTGTGTATATATATATATATATATATATATATATATATATATATATATATATATATATATATATATATATATATGTATATATGTGTGTGTGTGTGTGTGTGTGTGTGTGTATATATGTCTGTATGTATGTATGTGTATATGTCTGTATGTATGTATGTGTATATACGGCGTGGCGCAGTGGGGAAGAGTGGCTGTGCGCAACCCGAGGGTCCCGGGTTCAAATCCCACCTAGTACCAACCTCGTCACGTCCGTTGTGTCCTGAGCAAGACACTTCACCCTTGCTCCTGATGGGTGCTGGTTGGCGCCTTGCATGGCAGCTCCCTCCATCAGTGTGTGAATGGGTAAATGTGGAAGTAGTGTCAAAGCGCTTTGAGTACCTTGAAGGTAGAAATGCGCTATACAAGTACAACCCATTTATCATTTATATATGTATGTATGTATGTATGTATGTGTATATATATATATATGTATGTATGTGTATATATATATATATATATATATATATATATATATATATATATATATATATATATGTATGTACATAGGTATGTATGTGTGTATATATATTTGTAGGTATATGTATACATATGTATACGCATACATACTGTGTATATATCTACATACTGTATATAAATATTATATAGTTGCATACACATTTTATATATATATATATTAGTATACACATTAGTATAATATTGTGATGCTTTATGGTATAGCAGGTCTCCAACTTTCATCACTTGGAAACAAAAAGAGAGGTAAGATATTTTTTTCACTAATATGACTGGCAACATTTCAATTGTGCTTTATTTATGAAGATCTCATTTCATGTATTTATTTATTCAATACATATATACATATTCATATATATATGTATATCTGTATACATATGTACATACATATTTATATATATATATATATATATATACACACACACACACACTAAATAGCATGCCAAAGCAAAACACGAATGTGAGGAAGGCACCACTACTTAAATAGGGTTGCCAAAAGTCCCTTCAAGGGACGCACTTTGTCCAGTACTTTTGTTAAGTAAGTGGCCAACAGAGCCAATTATTTTGTTTTCATGTTCCCGGATTGCTGCGCCCTGTAAAACAAAAAGGTCAACCGTGACGTCACACGCCAGTTTCGACTCGGCAGTTTCGCCACAGTCGCCAACACACTCGGAGCTGGCATTTTGTCAGTGCAGCAGATAGTTAAAGTAAATGTAGAAAAGTGCAAAAGACCAGGGTTCAGCTGTGTATGGTTGCATTATCCGCCAAATTTATGTGACAGTGTTTTGTTTTGTTACTGAGTGCAGTTCGTCTGAGGTCGAGCACACGTCGTCATTTCATGAGGATATTACACACCCTAGGAGAAGAGGTTTGTGGCTTAAAACTATAAGTGACTTGCTATTTATTCCACTTCAATGAATTTTGAGTGTGTATGTTGTGCTTTTATCAAATTATAAATTACACAACACAGCATAAAGACAATAATCTCAGCACAATTCAAATGTTGCCAGTCATATTGGTGAAACGAATACCTCTCTTTTTGTCACATTAGTTTTCACATGATGGAGAGGGGGGCAGAGCAGAAAAGAGAGACAGCAGATCAACTGGTCCAAAAGGGGGGTCTATTTAAAGGCTAGCGTATACAAATGAGTATTAATATGGGACTTGAATATACAATATAATATGATCAAACTTTATTGTTCTTGTCAAAAGTCTAGCAGCCACATTTTGTACCAACTGTGCCGCCATAATGCAGCTGAGATAGGTTCCAGCGCCTTCCGCAACCCCCAAAAGGGACAATGGATGGATGGATGTAATCTTTTAATGCTAGACATAGGGAGACTCGAAAATAATACGTTTTAGTTTCCATGACAACCATTAGTTTCACCTGGCTCATTTGTTTGGACTCACGCACCTGTCAAAAATCACAGCACTATTTAAGCCTGTAATTGCCAGGCAGTCAGCCT
The DNA here is from genome assembly GCF_033978795.1 of Nerophis ophidion. Taxonomy (NCBI): domain Eukaryota; kingdom Metazoa; phylum Chordata; class Actinopteri; order Syngnathiformes; family Syngnathidae; genus Nerophis; species Nerophis ophidion. Next base: position 68,453,628 of record NC_084612.1, read on the forward strand.
GGCAACACCACCCTCTACACACCCTTGATACCCAATAACTCACTTCTTGCCATAGATTCATTGCTTTTCACGTCACAATAAGTGTTTTCTTTTTTGTTGTTCATAGTTCTGCCATTGTGCGAGTTTTTGTACCTCCCCTGTGAGCGCCTTTCGTTTGTACCTTTTTTTTTGAGTTAAGATTCAAGGATGTTATTACCTTCACGCCATGTCCGGTCCAGTCAATTTGCACCACGGGAAAACAAACCACACCACGTCATGACAGTAATAACCTGTGATTGATCATGATTAATCCCAGAATTAAAGTGTGATTAATCTGATTCAAAATAAATCACTTGACAGCCTTAATATATATGGTTGGTTTTTCTGAAAACATAAAATATTGGAGGCGTTTGATTGAGCGGACAACACACCCCATAGAACCTTGATTTACGAACCCTAAATTGTACAAACTTTTCAATTATTAACCACAGACCAAATATAAATATGATTTAGTGTACGAACATTGTATCTGTGTACGATTGTTTCAACCACCCATTGGGTATCGTTCCTATACCAAGTAGTTACATTCATCCTCCGCTGTTGCTATTTCTAATATAAAGTAGCGAAACTTTCTAACTTATATGTTAAGTTTGATAAAGGGGAAGGAGACGGCTCAACAACACAAGATCAAACTCAATAGGTTTATTGAGTGCTTGATGATTACGTGGGATGTGTATGCTACTATGTGTTTGCATGCAAAGCTATGTCCAGGAATTAACCGTATGTAAATACCGTGTTGGATGATAGAGTCCGAGTCCAGAGGGAAAAGGCAAAGAAGTCCGAGGTCCGGGCGGGGTCGTGTGGCAGCAGAGGGACGTCCAAAAGTCCAAGCGTGGTATCGGTGGATCAAGGGAGGCAATCTGGGTCCAGGGGAAATGGCAGCAGCAGAGGTACACAGTAATAGCTGAGACACGGGTGTGTACAGGGCTACGTTTCGACGAGGCTCTTTATCCTGTCGACTGTAATTACACCCAAGTTCGCTGATTGCAAATGGCCTACGGCTGCAGCGGCATTGTCTGCAGGAACTCACAGCGGAGCTACAAGGTGCTCCCGCAGAAGAGGGAAAAACGGACTATGGAAGTGCTAAAGACATACCGGTGTAGTGAGTTTACATCATTCATCCACGGGACTTTAGGTATTAGAGAGTTCCGGTCGGACGTTTTGTCACGGGACACATTTCTGGCGTTGTTGTTGTACTAATAATAATAATAATAATAATAATAATAATAATAATGGATTAGATTTATATCGCGCTTTTCAATTGTTAGATACTCAAAGCGCTCATAGATAAGTGGGAACCCATCATTCATTCACACCTGGTGGTGGTAAGCTACATCCGTAGCCACAGCTGCCCTGGGGTAGACTGACAGAAGCATGGCTGCCAGTTTGCACCTACGGCCCCTCCGACCACCACCAATAATTCATTCATCATTCATTCACCAGTGTGAGCGGAACTGGGGGCAAAGGGTGAAGTGTCCTGCTCAAGGACACAACGGCAGCGATTTGTATGTCAATAGGTGGGAAACGAACCTGCAACCCTCAGGTTTCTGGCACGGCCGCTTTACCCACTACGCCATGCCGCCACGGATGAGGAGATGCTGCTCTGTTATTGATTGAGTGAAGTGAATTATATTTATATAGCGCTTTTCTCTAGTGACTCTAAGCGCTTTACATAGTGAAATCCAATATCTATGTTACATTTAAACCAGTGTGGGGGGCACTGGGAGCTGGTGGGTAAAGTGTCTTGCTCAAGGACACAACGGCAGTGACTAGGATGGCGGAAGTGGGAATCGAACCTGCAACCCTCAAGTTGCTGGCACGGCCACTCTACCAACCGAGCTATACCGCGGTAAATCTTAATCTCATTAAAACTAATGTCCCATAACAAGAAGCTAGAGATAAATAAGATGCTTATCGAGAATGGAGTTGACACGGACTACAGTGATGGACGCGCGCACATTTTCAGGACGTATGCAGATCCCAAATACAGCTCAGCAGGTACCAGGAGTTGTTCTAGCAAGACAAAACGCCAGATAATAAGTCCGTTAATCGGGTGCCAATTTGCGGTCCCTTGACAAACGCCATAATAAGACTTGTATGTTGAAGCAGGCAGCACGGTGGCACGAGGTCCTGGATTCGATCCTGGGCTCGGGATCTTTCTGTGTGGAGTTTGCATGTCCTCCCCGTGACTGCGTGGGTTCCTTCCGCGTACTCCGGTTTCCTATACCTCCAAAGACATGCACCTGGGGATAGGTTGATTGGCAACACTTAAAGGCCTACTGAAACCCACTACTACCGACCACGCGGTCTGATAGTTTATAAATCAATGATGAAATATTAACATTGCAACACATGCCAATACGGCCGGTTTAGTTTACTAAATTGCATTTTTAAATTTCCCGCGAGGTATCCTGTTGAAAACGTCGTGGAATGATAACGCATGCTTGTGTTTTATTGGTTGGAGCAAACATTTTAGCCCAGCGCCAATCACGGCTAAAAGTCGTCCCTTTTCATCGCATAATTACACAGTATTTTGGACATCTGTGTTGCTGAATCTTTTGCAATCTGTTCAATTAATAATGGAGACGTCAAAGAAGAATGCTGTTGGTGGAAAGCGGTGGATTAGCAACCAAAACACAGCCGTTGTTTCTTTGTTTGTTGTGAAGCTTTAATATGTAACAGAGCGAACATTTTTCTCTACTGGGGCAGCATAGCTCAGTTGGTAGAGTGGCCGTGCCAGCAACTTGAGGGTTGCAGGTTCGATTCCCGCTTGTGCCATCCTAGTTACTGCCGTTGTGTCCTTGGGCAAGACACTTTACCCACATGCTCCCAGTGCCACCCACACTGGTTTAAATGTAACTTAGATATTGGGTGTCACTATGTAAAGCGCTTTGGGTCACTTGAGAAAAGCGCTATATAAAATATAATTCACCAAAATATAATTCACTACCACATGTCAACCAGCAAGTTTTTGGATGACAAAATTGTAATATTAAGTCGGCTCTTAGCGGAGACTTGAGCTGAATTTGGATCCTCCTGCAGCAGCTGCCAAAAAGGCAGCTGTGACTTTCTTGGCTCCTCCATGCGGCTTCCCTCAGAGACACTGGCGGTCACCACAGCCCTCCGACTTTTAGGTAAGACTTTATAATCTCACTAAAACACTAGTAACACAATAAGCAGATAAGGGATTTTCCTGAATTATCTTAGTAAATGTGTCTAATATCTGAATTGCTCCCACTGCCGTCGCCTTTTTTTTCTTCTACTGCTCCACTCTAACTTTCCTCATCCACGAATCTTTCATCCTCCCTCAAATTAATGGGGAAATCGTTGCTTTCTCGGTCCGAATCGCTCTTGCTGCTGGTGGCTATGATTATAAACAATGTGAGGATGTGAGGAGCCCTACAACCCGTGACGTCACGCGCACATCGTCTGCTACTTCCGGTACAGGCAAGGCTTTTTTATTAACGACCAAAAGGTGTGAACTTTATTGTCGATGTTCTCTACTAAATCCTTTCAGCAAAAATATGGCAATAACGCAAAAATGATCAAGTATGACACATAGAATGGACCTGATATCCCCGTTTAAATAAGAAAATCTCCTTTCAGTAGGCCTAATGTGTGAATGTTGTCCATCTGTGTTGGCCCTTGTGATGAGGGGGCGACTTGTCCGGGGGGCTTACCGAATGCAGCTGGGATAGGCTCCAGCGCCCCAAGGGATGGCGAGGCACCACTGTGATGTATTTTTCAGTTAGCATTTGAGTTCTCTCCCACTTGCGTCCTGTCAAAATTCACCCCCACCCTCCTCTTCAGCGTTACCATCCAATTGGCTCGCTACCTCCCTTCTCCGCCACCTGACTCTCGTTTTTTGGCATTCATTTTATAGTTCTTTGTTTCTCGGTCACGTCCCTCGTTTGCTCGACCCTCTTGTTGCTTGTTCAGCCTTTTTTTTTTTTTCCCCCTTTTTTCTCCCTTGCTCAGCTCTCTTGGCTTGTGCCAACTCCTTTATTTGCATCCCGTTATTGATTTAGTATTTTTTTTGTTGGCTTTAATAAACATCATTGTTATCCTTTCCTGCACTCCGAATCCAAACAGATGCCCCTTGAAGTAATAAAAAAAATACCGTATTACAGAATTAATAACATTTGTGTTGCGTTAAATGTGCTGAGGTCAGCAAAAGTGGTCATCTGGTCGTTTGTGGCGTTATTACAGGGATAAACCACATCCCTGCTTTGATTGGCATTAATTTTGCATCAAAATATCATTGCTTTTTTTGCTGTCATGCCGCATGTGTTGTTGGTTTGTGCTGACACACGCTACCTGATGCAGCAAGTCGTAATGAATTCAACTTGTTTTATGAGCAATGCAGCCTTCTTCTCCTCCAGGCTGATGCATCCTCTTGCCCTTTTCGCTCAGCATAGAAAGAAATGATTATACCTCGCAAATAATAATCTACCTGGAGTCGGGCACTTGACGCATAATTGCGGTCCTGTTTTTTTTCTTTTTTTTAAGAGGCTAGCTGAGTGTGTGGGCGTTTCGAGAGTGTATTGTTCCCGCTCCGGAATGCAGTGACGTATAGTGTGATGGCGGCCCTGCTCAAAACATACAATCATCATCTCACGGCCGCAAAGAGCGGCGCGGCCAAATTTCTTTTGATTGATTGATTGAAACTTTTATTAGTGGATTGCACAATTCAGTACCTATTCCTGTATGATCAGTGTCAGAGCTTGGTCCGCATTGCCGGCAGTAAGTCGAACACATTTCCAGTGAGGGTTGGACTCCGCCAAGGCTGTCCTTTGTCACCGATTCTGTTCATAACTTTTATGGACAGAATTTCTAGGCGCAGTCAAGGCGTTCCGGTTTGGTGACCGCAGGATTAGGTCTCTGCTTTTTGCAGATGATGTGGTCCTGATGGCTTCATCTGACCGGGATCTTCAGCTCTCACTGGATCGGTTTGCAGCCGAGTGTGAAGCGACCGGAATGAGAATCAGCACCTCCAAGTCCGAGTCCATGGTTCTCGCCCGGAAAAGGGTGGAGTGCCATCTCCGAGTTGGGGAGGAGACCCTGCCCCAAGTGGAGGAGTTCAAATACCTAGGAGTCTTGTTCACGAGTGGGGGAAGAGTGGATCGTGAGATCGACAGGCGGATCGGTGGGACCCACTTTGCCTCTTCGGGCTGTCCCGGTCAGGCCCCATGGGGACAGGCCCGGCCACCAGTTGCCTGCCATCGTGCCCCAACTCCGGGCCTGGCTCTAGAGGGGGGCCCCGGTGACCCACGTCCGGGCGAGGGAAATCTGAATCTCGGTTTTTGCATTTCCATAGAAGTCTTCAAGCTGCTCTTTGTCTGATCCCTCACCTAGTACCTGTTTGTCTTGGGAGACCCTATCAGGGGGCATGGAAACCCCTGAACAACATAGCTCCTAGGATCATTGGGACACGCAAACTCCTCTACCATGATAAGGTGGCAGGAGTTCAAGTAAATCGGGGTCTTCTCCACGAGTGAGGGAAGAGTGGATTGTGAGATCGGTGCGGCGTCTTCAGTAATGCGGACGTTGTACCGATCCGTTGTGGTGAAGAAGGAGCTGAGCCGGAAGGCAAAGCTCTCAATTTACCGGTCGATCTACGTTCCCATCCTCACCTATGGTCATGAGCTTTGGGTCATGACCGAAAGGATAAGATCACGGGTACAAGCGGCCGAAATTAGTTTCCTCCGCCGTGTGGCGGGGCTCTCCCTTAGAGATAGGGTGAGAAGCTCTGCCATCCGGGAGGAGCTCAGAGTAAAGCCGCTGCTCCTTCACATCGAGAGGAGCCAGATGAGGTGGTTCGGGCATCTGGTCAGGATGCCACCCGAATGCCTCCCTAGGGAGGTGTTTAGGGCACGTCCAATCGGTAGGAGGCCACGGGGAAGACCCAGGACACGTTGGGAAGACTGTCTCCCGGCTGGCCTGGGAACGCCTCGGGATCCCCCGGGAAGAGCTAGACGAAGTGGCTGCGGAAAGGGAAGTCTGGGTTTCCCTGCTTAGGCTGTTGCCCCCGCGATCCGACCTCGGATAAGCGGAAGAAGATGGATGGATGGAGTAAATATTCCGTACAATTGACCACTAAATGGTAACACCAGAATATGTTTTTCAACTTGTTTAAGTCGGCGTCCACGTTAAAGGCCTACTGAAACCCACTACTACCGACCACGAAGTCTGAAAGTTTACATATTAAAGATGAAATATTAACATTGCAACACATGCCAATACGGCCTTTTTAATTTACTAAATTGCAATTTTAAATTTCGTGCAAAGTATCCTGTTGAAAACGCGTATGATGATGTCACGGATTGTAGCGGACATTTTGATCCCAGCTATAGGTCGTCCGCTTTAATCGCATAATTACACAGTATTCTGGACATCTGTGTCGCTGAATCTTTTGCAATTTGTTCAATGAATAATGGAGACGTCAAGCAAGAAAGATGTAGTTGGGAAGCGGTGTATTGCGGCCGCTTTTAGCAACACAAACACAGCCGGCGTTTCCTTGTTTACATTCCTGAAGATGACGGTGAAGCTTTACTATGGAACAGAGCGGTCAAGCGAACATGGTTTCCGTACTGCATGTCAACCGGCAGGTTTCGGTGAGAAAATGGTGGTATTAAGTCGGCTCTTACTCCATAGTTATGAGCGGAGAGCTTGCGTCGTGCCTCCTCCAGCTGCGGACTCTCTTGCCTCTTCCCACCGGCCGCCCCCCGCCCCCCCCCGGCCAAATTCTTATTGGCTTAAGTGAACCGGCAGGTTTCGGTGAGAAAATGGTGGTATGAAGTCGGCTCTTACTCCATAGTTATGAGCGGAGAGCTTGCGTCGTGCCTCCTCCAGCTGCGGACTCTCTTGCCTCCTCCCACCGGCCGCCCCTCCCCCCCCCCCCCCGCCAAATTCTTATTGGCTGAAGTGAACCGGCAGGTTTCGGTGAGAAAATGGTGGTATTAAGTCGGCTCTTACTCCATAGTTATGAGCGGAGAGCTTGCGTCGTGCCTCCTCCAGCTGCGGACTCTCTTGCCTCCTCCCACCGGCCGCCCCCCCCCCCCCCGGCCAAATTCTTATTGGCTGAAGAGAACCGGCAGGTTTCGGTGAGAAAATGGTGGTATTAAGTTGGCTCTTACTCCATAGTTATGAGCGGAGAGCTTGCGTCGTGCCTCCTCCAGCTGCGGACTCTCTTGCCTCTTCCCACCGGCCGCCCCCCGCCCCCCGGCCAAATTCTTATTGGCTGAAGTGAACCGGCAGGTTTCGGTGAGAAAATGGTGGTATTAAGTCGGCTCTTACTCCATAATTATGAGCGGAGAGCTTGCGTCGTGCCTCCTCCAGCTGTGGACTCTCTTGCCTCCTCCCACCGCCCCCCCCCCCCCCCCGGCCAAATTCTTATTGGCTTAAGCGTGTGTGACGATTGCTGACGTTTTCTTCGTCTCTTCCGCGAATGAGATAAATAATATTTGATATTTTACGGTAATGTGTTAATAATTTCACACATAAGTCGCTCCGCTGTATAAGTCGCACCCCCGGCCAAACTATGAAAAATAACTGAGACTTATAACCCGAAAAATACGGTATTTGTTTTGACGTGGATGAATAAAACAAGTAAAACGTGAACTCTTTTACAAAAATTACATGTTGACGGATTTCAATGAGGGTTTCTTTAATCCAGTACTCAAAGATTCAATACTTGTCTTAATATATGTACAGATGATCAATATATCACTATTTTTAAGACATATTACAATGATAATGCATTCTGAGTTATTATCAATAGCAAATTATATTTTTCTACCACTTTGTAGTGCCTATTTGTTACCAGGTACACTATTACTCATCCTCCATTCTTGTTCGTCCTGTTAGTCCTTATTTGATATCCTTCCAGATCAACATCTATTACACTTTTAGCACCTATCCACTTTTTTTTCTGATATTGCAAAATCACTTTTAGGGGTTTATTGAATAGTTCCAACGATGCTTCAAGTTGTTGTAGATTGCATGCACACAAAATGTTGCTGTTGAAATGTTTAATTTACAGTTTTCTGTCAGATTTAATGTTGCTTTTGTATTGTTTATCTGTATAATAAAATGATGCGAGAGAAAACGTGTATTTAGATCTACATCATTCTCCAATACCAGACTTTTATTGTCTATCTCGGAGAAGGATTTCAGCTGCAAATGCTGCGGTTCAGCAATATTTTGTGTTTATTTATGAATGTCTATGAATGGGCTCCTAAATCTCGGTCTCTTTGATAAATGGTCCCTTGGAATGTAGTGGATTGAACTTTCACAGTATCATGTTAGACCCGCTCGACATCCATTGCTTTCGGTCCCCTAGAGAGGGGGGGTTGCCCACATCTGAGGTCCTCTCCAAGGTTTCTCATAGTCAGCATTGTCACTGGCGTCCCACTGGATGTGAATTCTCCCTGCCCACTGGGTGTGAGTTTTCCTTGCCCTTTTGTGGGTTCTTCCGAGGATGTTGTAGTCGTAATGATTTGTGCAGTCCTTTGAGACATTTGTGATTTGGGGCTATATGAATAAACATTGATTGATTGAAAGCTTTTCTGTCCATCACACACACACACACACACACACACACACACACACACACACACACACACCGCAAAATGAGTTAACGTTAATTAGCCTTCACCTCAAGCCAGAACTGCGAGCGAGCCCCTTGACCTTCTAGAACAGGGGTCGGGAAACCTTTTTGGCTGAGAGAGCCATTCAATCCAAATATTTTAAAAAGTATTCCCGTGAAAGCCATACAACTTTTTTTTTTTTTTAACACTGAATACAACTATATGCGTGCATTTTTAAGAAAGACCAACATTTTTAGAGTATAATACGTCTCTTATTCTTTTTAATAACATTGTTATTCTGAGGCTAGCCAAAAATAAATAAAATACTTCTTACCATTAATGTGACTTCTTGATCAGGTGCGGTAGAAACCGGATGGATGGATGAAAATGCATGACAATGTTTTATACTTTGAACGTTATATTTGATACTGTGATTACCAGCGGATTTATTAATTACTTATCGTGTTAAGCAATTTCAGCTAAAATTTTTCTGAGAGCCAGGTGCAGTCATCAAAAGAGCCACATGTGGCTCTAGAGCCATAGGTTCCCTACCCCTGTTCTAGAAGGTCAATGAGCTCATAGTAATGTTAGTAGTAGTAGACTGGAAGGTGTTTATTATCATTTGGGGAGAGTACGCTACTTTATGCTCACCTGCTAAACACCTATCTGCTTGACGCTGAAGCATTTACTACATGCGCTCTGAATACGCACTGCTGATTGGTTGTTACCGCTATATATGTAACCAATCTGATGGTTGTGTGGGTGGGACAATGCCGGGTGCTGAGACAGAGGCAGAAGAAGCAAAGCAGCTTGTTAAGACTTTAGCTTAGAATCTCGTTCGGTACACACCCGTACCGAAACGGTTCTATACAAATACACGTACCGTTACACCCCTAAATATTTGTCTCGGTCCACAATGTCTTTGACAACAAGTACTCTTTCTTCTGTGGTTCCATCCAGCTTGAGGTGGATTTCACAGTTGGTGCCCCAAGTTCCCTGAATAGTGTCCTGTTTTCTCGAGTCGTGTGCTTTCTTGGCGATGTCAGTGTAACGTTTGGTGAGCTTGCTTATTCATGTCCACAGTCTTTTCAGCATCTTTCCCTGTTTGAGTAGTGCCATTTTAGATTTCCTCTTGGCAAGCTTCTGGTGTTTCTTCTATTCAGTGTAATGTACTTGTTGATAGTGTTAATACGGACATCAACATCCTTTATTTGCAAAAAGATGACCCTCTCATTCTACTTTGAAGCAGCATTCATTTCATCTGGTTCTCCTCTGTTGTCAAATGCTCTGGTGTAGGATCTGGGAGTATATTGACGATATAATTCTGTCGCTGCATTTTCCTTTTGTCGGACCTTCAACTTCGGTCCCACCGATGTACTGTCCTCTCCGAGAAGCTTCATTTCCTCTTTGAACTCCCTCATATCATCACGGAAATACTTCTTCTCTCTGTCATTCTGTGCTTGTAGACTTTCTATATCTGATTGTCGACCTCTAATATCTTGTTTGCATCAACGTTCAGTAGAAGCATTTAAGTCTCACCTTAAAACTCATCTGTATACTCTAGCCTTTAAATAGACCTCCTTTTTAGACCAGTTGATTTGCCGCTTCTTTTCTTTCTCCTATGTCCCCCCCCTCACTTGTGGAGGGGGTCCGGTCCGATGACCATGGATGAAGTACTGGCTGTCCAGAGTCGAGACCCAGGATGGACCGCTCGTCGGGACCCAGGATGGACCGCTCGCCTGTATCGGTTGGGGACATCTCTACGCTGCTGATCCGCCTCCGCTTGAGATGGTTTCCTGTGGACGGGACTCTCGCTGCTGTCTTGGATCCGCTTGAACTGAACTCTCGCGGCTGTGTTGGAGCCACTATGGATTGAACTTTCACAGTATCATGTTAGACCCGCTCGACATCCATTGCTTTCGGTCCCCTAGAGGGGGGGGGATTGCCCACATCTGAGGTCCTCTCCAAGGTTTCTCATAGTCAGCATTGTCACTGGCGTCCCACTGGATGTGAATTCTCCCTGCCCACTGGGTGTGAGTTTTCCTTGCCCTTTTGTGGGTTCTTCCGAGGATGTTGTAGTCGTAATGATTTGTGCAGTCCTTTGAGACATTTGTGATTTGGGGCTATATAAATAAACATTGATTGATTGATATCCGGGTCATCCGTTTCCTGAAATTCAGTCCGTTGGCCCAGACGTTTCTGGTTGGTAGTTTTGACTGTAGTGTGCTTTTCATAGTTCCTAAGCAACCAACCGAAAGCCATTGCCGTTGTTAGTTTTGACGGCTCCCGTCACACCGAACTAGTTCATTTCGAGAAATATTTTACCTTAGGCAGGTCAAAGCTGTGTCAGCCTGTCTTAGGGATCATTCTGTGTGATCAGAAACGTTTAAAATCCGTCCAAATTCTCAGAATGTGATCGCTGGATAGCTTTGGGTTGCCCGGCAACCGTTTTAAGCCACCTTTTTAGCTCATTATCGGGTATCCCTTGCCTCCCACCGTGCCCAGTCCGACTCGAATATGTTAGCAAGCGGTCCCGTGGCTCTGATCACTATCAGTGGTCAGGAAAACTCCAAACTCACTGAAAATTCTGGTAACGGGACTCCAAACTCTGGTAACGAAAGGACCCCAAACCTTGCTTACGAGAGATCGAGTTTTGGTATTGACAGAGGTGGGTAGAGTAGCCAGAAATTGTACTCAAGTAAGAGTACTGTTACTTTAGAGATTTATTACTCAAGTAAAAGTAAGGAGTAGTCACCCAAATATTTACTTGAGTAAAAGTAAAAAGTATGTGTTGAAAAAACTACTCAAGTACTGAGTAACTGATGAGTAACCTGATTACGGCAACAGATAATGCACAAAAACAGAAAAATAGCAATGAGCAAATTCAGAGCCAGGAATATCTCTTAAGCAACTAAAACAATAATATATATTAAATAATAGTACATTAAAATAAAAATAAAAATGGCACATTGAGCCACAATAACTTAATAGCACTATAGGCTCAGTAGGCATTGATTGATTGATTGATTGAATTAATTTTTTATTAGTAGATTGCACAGTACAGTACATATTCCGTACAATTGACCACTAAATGGTAACACCCCAATAAGTTTTTCAACGTTTATCAATTACTTAATAAATGACCAAGTCGAGGTGATCGACCTCATATATACATATATACATACACACACATATCATATATATATATATATATAATATATATACATACATTTATGTATACAGTATATAATTTATATGTATTTATTTTGCCGTTTTTGTTGACATGTTAAAGGTGTTTTAATGAATATACATGCATGTTTAACATATAGATTCCTATCTTTCATGAAGACAAGTTGGTGTAATACCTGATTCTGATGACTTGCATCGATTGGAAAAAGACAGTATAGTGCTGATAATGTCCACGTTTTCAAATGGAGGAGTAAAAAAAGTTCCTCTATTCTGTCTAATACCACATGAAACTCGTTGGTTTTTGGCATCTTATCTGTCCAGCTTTCATATTCGTTTTTATACACTTCACAAGAAATACATTGGCGGCAAATTTCGTAGCTTGCTAGCTTGTTTGCGCTGGATTTCGGAGACTCTTATTTTGTTAGCGCAGGCGCGATGGAGTTGCACTTTTATTGTGAACACAGGAACTGTGCAATCAGTCTTTAGGCTTTTGACGGGAAGTACGGTTGAAATTAAAAGTGTCTTTTTTTCCTTTACACTTTTGTTTGATTGATTTGAAACTTTTATAATTAGTTTGCACAGTACAGTACATAATCCGTACAATTGACCACTAAATGGTAACACCCCAATAAGTTTTTCAACTTCTTTAAGTCGGGTCATGTGACCGCCTGGCTCGGTTTTATTGGTCCAGTGTCACCAGTGACTGCATGTGATTGGTGGAACGCAGCCATGCGTATCCTACGTTGAAGCTCTGTCATTAACCAAAAAGAAACATTAACAGATCGATTGTATTGTACCATATGTCCCGGCAAGAAATCTGCGTTCAAAAGACTCCGGCTTATTAGTGATTCCTAGAGCCCAAAACAAGTCTGCGGGCTATAGAGCGTTTTCTGTTCGGGCTCCAGTACTCTGGAATGCCCTCCCGGTAACAGTTCGAGATGCTACCTCAGTAGAAGCATTTAAGTCTCACCTTAAAACTAATCTGTATACTCTGGCCTTTAATTAGACCTCCGTTTTAGACCAGTTGATCTGCCGCTTCTTTCCTTTTTTCTCCTCTGTCCCCCCCTCCCTTGTGGAGGGGGTCCGGTCCGATGACCATGGATGAAGTACTGGCTGTCCAGAGTCGAGACCCAGGTTGGACCGCTCGTCAGGACCCAGGATGGACCGCTCGCCTGTGTATGGGTTGGGGACATCTCTACGATGCTGATCCGCCTCCGCTTGAGATGGTTTCCTGTGGACGGGACTCTCGCTGCTGTCTTGGATCCGCTTTGAACTGAACTCTCGCGGCTGTGTTGGAGCCACTATGGATTGAACTTTCACAGTATCATGTTAGACCCGCTCGACATCCATTGCTTTCGGTCCCCTAGAGGGGGGGGTTGCCCACAACTGAGGTCCTCTCCAAGGTTTCTCATAGTCAGTATTGTCACTGGCGTCCCACTGGATGTGAATTCTCCCTGCCCACTGGGTGTGAGTTTTCCTTACCCTTTTGTGGGTTCTTCCGAGGATGTGTGCAGTCCTTTGAGACATTTGTGATTTGGGGCTATATAAATAAACATTGATTGATTCATTGATTGATTGATAAAAAAAAAGTAGCGAGCTGAATGTAGATAAATGGAGAGGAGTAAAAGTAGCGTTTCTTCTCGAAAAATATACTCAAGTATGTTGCATAAAAACTACTCGTAGAAGTACAATTTATCCCAAAAGTTGCTCAAGTAAATGTAACGGAGTAAATGTAGCGCTTTACTACCCACCTCTGGGCATAGAGGTGACGTGTACGAGCAAAAAGTTTCACTTCCAATCCGACTTTAATAAATGGCTCTGTCTTAGAACAAACTGTCCTTCATGTTCTGCACATGTAACTTATCTTCAGTAATTGTTTACGTCAAGTGTTTCTGCACGCCTATGCTAGTGTCATTTTTCTGCTTATTGTTTATGATAAGGTGCAATGTGGTGATGTATTTATTTTCAGCATATATATATAAATATATATATGTATTTTTTTTCTTATGATATGCATTATTTGCTCCATATCATGCTGTTTTCTTCCCCATTTGCACCTGCTGTGTCTCCTGACCCTTGAGAACAGACCAGTGTTTTTTCTCCATAGGATTCATAAAACAGGCTTGGTTTAGCGTTTGACTATTCAATTGTTGTTTTAATAGCTTCCTGCCCATCACAGCAGCCTGACTGGCCAATTCTTTGTCTATTTTTGTTTACTTCCGCACCAGAGTTTTTCATTCCTTTTATGTATATTTTCCTGTCACGTGAAGTTTGAATTCAAAATAAACTTGTTTTCTGCATCCGATCCTGATGAGCACCTCAACACCTGACAGGATTATCAAGACCCTCCAAATAGCTGTCGGTTCCCGAAAGTCCGGTCAAGACACGGGTGCAAACCGGGACAAACGAGTACATGGGAAACAAAACATGGCTCGGTTTGTCTAAAGTTGAAATAAATCATGTTTCCTTTTTAAAAGCCTACGGCAGGGGTGTAAAACTCAAATACAGAGCGGGCCAAAATTAAAAACTGAACAAAGCCGGGGACCAAGGTTGAACAAATTAACCTTTTAACAGGGACCCAAACAAGTTTTGCAATGAATATTGAACAAGCGAGACTTATATAACTTTATAGTGACATGCAAAATCGAGTTTCAAATAATACTAATAATTTAAAAAAAGCAATGGCATATCAAATCAATTTTCTATTTGCAGCCTTCTCAGGTAAATATCAAAATAAACTTTTCCCACAGGCTAATAATAAATGTTTATATTGTAGCGTCCAGGAAGAGGTAGTGCTGCAAGGGATTCTATTTGTTCTTGTTGTGATCCGATGGTCGGATCATCACCATATTGTTATTTTTGTTCCGTTTTTATATCACTCTGCGGTTTGACATACTTAGTTCCTGTTTTGTTCGTTTCCATGGTCACTCGTTAGTTTCAGCTGCTACTCTCTTTTCCAGCACACCTGTCTTTACTAATCACCACCTGTTTATAAGCCAGCGTTTTCTGTTTGTCGGATCTTAGTTTGTTCACATACATCTGTTTACGACTTGTCTCTCACTCTCGTTTTTGCTAGCTCTCACGCTAAGCTTGATTTTATTCCTAGCTTTCACGCTAGTTGTTTTGTGTTTCCTTTTGTGTGCCTTTGTGCTTCGGTTTGTTTGTCCTAGCTTTCCATGCTAGCATTTTTATTTGCCTTTTCTATTTGTATCAGTGTTTTTGTTCAAAGCTCCTTTTGTTTAATAAATCCCTTAGTTCTTACCTTTTTGCTGTGTTCTGGCTGACGCATCCACGGAGGACCGAATCCGGCATTACAATGCCACACAAGCGTAACAGTTCTGTTGTGTTTATGTTGTGTTACAGTGCGGATGTTCTCCCGGAATTTGCTTGTCATTCTCGTTTAGTGTTGGTTCACAGTGTGGCGCATATTTGTAACAGTCTTAAAGTTGTTTATACGGCCACCCTCAGTGTGACCTGTATGGCTGTTGCTCAAGCTTGCATTGCATTAGCGTGTGTGTGTAAAAGCCACATATATCATGTGACTAGGCCGGCACGCTGTTTCTACGTAGGAAAAGCGGACGTGACGAAAGGTTTTAGGGGACGCTTGAGGCAGTGCCTTAAAGGCACGCCCCCAATATTGTTGTCCAGGTGGGAATCGGGAGAAATTTGGGAGAATGTTTGCCCCCAGTGATTTTCGTGAGGGGCACTGAAATTTGGGAGTCTCCTTGGAAAATTGTTGGGGGCTGGGGGGTGGGGGTAGCAGCAAATATGAGTATTAGCAGTGAATGCGGTGTTACAGCGACACCGCCGCTGTATAATACCGGCGGGCCAGTTCTAATGTTAATTTGATATTGCCTCAAGGGCCAAATGAAAATACACGGCGGGCCATATTTGGCCCTCGG
Organism: Nerophis ophidion; assembly: GCF_033978795.1. Classification (NCBI taxonomy): domain Eukaryota; kingdom Metazoa; phylum Chordata; class Actinopteri; order Syngnathiformes; family Syngnathidae; genus Nerophis; species Nerophis ophidion. The sequence goes on from NC_084612.1 coordinate 68,469,346, forward strand.
GCCAGAGTTTGACACCCATGGCCTACGGAAACCCACTACTACCGACCACGCAGTCTGATAGTTTATAAATCAGTGATGAAATATTAACATTGCAACACATGCCAATACGGCCTTTTTAGTTTACTAAATTACAATTTTTTAAATTTCCTGTTGAAAACGTCGCGGAATGATGAGGCGTGTTTGTGACGTTATTGGTTGTAGAAGACATATTAGCCCAGCACCACACACGGCTAAAAGTCGTCTCTTTTCATCGTGCGATTACACAGTATTTTGGACATCTGTGTTGCTGAATCTTTTGCAATTTGTTCAATTAATAATGGAGACTTCAAAGAAGAATGCTGTTGGTGGAAAGCGGTGGATTGCAGCTGCCTTTAGCACCGAGACACAGCCAGTGTTTCTTTGTTTGTTGTGAAGCTTTAACACAGAGCGGTCAAGCGAAGATGTTTCTCGACGTCAACCAGCGAGTTTTTGGATGGGTACATTGTGATATTAAGTCGGCTCTTACCGGAGACTTCAGTGGATTCCGCAACCTCATCCTGCAGCTCAAAAAGGCAGCTGTGATCTTGGCTTCTCGGCTTTTCTCAGAGACACCGGTGTTCTCCGCACCCATCCGACTTTCAGGTATGACTTCATAATCTCACTAAAATACTATTAACACAATAAGCAGATAAGGGATTTTAAATGTGTCTAATTACATCTGAAACTCTCCCACTGCCGCCGCCTGGATCCCTCGTCTTTTCTTTTTTATTTATTTATTCTTTATTTTTTAATTTTTTTGTGCCTGACTCTAACTTTCCTCATCCACGAATCTTTCATCCTCGCTCAAATTAATGGGGAAATCGTTGCTTTCTCGGTCCGAATAGGTCTTGCTGCTGGAGGCTATGATTATAAACAATGTTCAGATGTGAGGAGCTCTACAACCCGTGACATCACGCGCACATCGTCTGCTACTTCCGGTACAGGCAAGGCTTTTTCATTAGCGACCAAAAGTTGTGAAATTTATCGTCGATGTTCTCTACTAAATCCTTTTAGCAAATATATTGCAATATCGCGAAATGATCGAGTATGACACATAGAATGGACCTGCTTTTCCCGTTTGAATAAAAAAATATCATTTCAGTAGGCCTTAAAATAATAATTGGCTTTGTGTGTGTAAGTGAAATCAAAAAAAGTAGTCTATTTGAGGCTTGCTTCCATAATCAGTTCCTAGAACCGCTCCTATTTAAGTCACCTATTATGTTGTTACCGTCTTTATTTTCATGTTCCACTGACGCCGGTATAGCTCGGTTGGTAGAGCGGCCGTGCCAGCAACTTGAGGGTTCCAGGTTCGATCCCCGCTTCAGCTATCCTACCGTTGTGTCCTTGGGCAAGACACTTTACCCACCTGCTCTCAGTGCCACCCATGCTGGTTTAAATGTAACTTAGATATTGGATTTTACTTTGTAAAGCACTTTGAGTCATTAGAGAAAAGCGCTATGTAAATATAATTGACTTCACTGATAATAGTCATCAAAAGTTCAGTCACACTTTTTAGTAGATACATTTCTCACATTTAACTATTTTTTCTCAGATTTGACACACTTTTCTCACATTAGGCTCATTTTCATCACATTTTAGTTTAAATTAAATGTTGACTCAAAATGTTACAAATGTTATATTTAAATCCAAATGTTAAATCTAAATTTTAAATCTAAATGTTAAATCCAAACCTAAATGTTATATCTAAATCTTAGATCGTTATCTTTAATCTAAATGTCAGCGCTAAATGTTAATCACATTTTATTTTAAATTAAATGTTGACTCCAAATGTTATATCTAAATGTTACATTTAAATCCAAATGTTAAATCTAAATGTTTAAACCTAAATTTTAAATCTAAATCTTGGATCTTCATCTAAAATCTAAATGTTAATTCTAAATTTAAATCTTGAATCTAAAATTTAACTTCTAAAGGCTTAGTGGCCACATGCGTGGACAGCACTTTTTAGCTCTTATTTCCAAAATGGTGTCCACTACTGAATTGGGGTCTTATGGCCGCTTATGTGGACAATTATACCCCCTTCTGGTGGTGTCAGAAGAGTACAACATACAATGGAATTTGGGGAAAAAAAGAGTAAATATAAGAATTAGCATGTCACTAAACATTAAGTACACTAGTGTGTACTTATTGACTAAGTACATCATGTTAAAAGATGATTCTTAGTGTTTATTCTAATTAGGGTCCAATAAGCCAATGTAGCAAAGAGAAAAAAAAAAAATAAACATGTAAAAAAAAAAAAACGGCTTGGGCCTTAAGAGGCTTTAAATTTACATTTTAATCTAGACTGCAGCTGAGATAGGTTCCAGCACCTCCATTTTCTACCGCTTGGGCCAAGGAACATTTAAGAAAACCACTGTCAGTAACTACAGTTGGTCGCTACTTCTGTAAGTACAAGTTAAAACTCTACTATGCAAAGCGAAAGCCGTTTATCAACAACACCCAGAAACGCTGCCGGCTTCGCTGGTCCCGAGCTCATCTAATATAGACTGATGCAAAGTGGAAATGTGTTCCGTGGTCTGACGAGTCCATATTTCAAATTATTTTTGGAAACTCGAGGAAAAAGAACCATCCGGCTTGTTATAGGCACATAGTTCAAAAGCCAGCATCTTTGATGGTATGGGGGTGTATTAGTGCCCAAGGCATCGGTAACTATTAACGCTGAAAGATACATAGAGGTTGCCATATGTTACCATCCAAGCAACATTTTCATGGACGCCCCTGCTTATTTCGGCCACAACAGCATGGCTTTGCGAATTACACAACGTGCCAACTTTACTGGTTTTGGCTGACCTGTTTGACAGGTCAAGAGAGTTTGTTTGTGCTTGTTGACATAAATAGAAGTTGGTCAGAATATGATAAACTGACAACATGTTCAAACCTCCGTCTATTCTGTAGCCACACGGCGTCGAGCCCTTAAATCGATTTGTTCTTCTCTCTGTTCCGGGCGAGCGAGCATGGCCGCGGCATAGTATTAGACGATTACAAAAGCAAATCAGTCAGCAGAATTAATTTTCTTTAGGAATATGAGTCAGGCTGAAGAGGAATTAATAACGCTTGCAGGCTGAGGAGCTGCTGAATATGCATCACTTTATGTTTTTTTTCCCTTCCCGAATCGTTTGGACGCGTCTACTAAAATCTGCTTTGAGGATGATAAGTCATTGTTGAAAAAAGAATTATCTACATGTACTGTAAAAAATACGATACAAGTCCATCCATTTTCTACCGCTTGTCCAGTTCTGGGTGGCAGGGATACTTGCAAACCCTCCCGGATTTTCCGGGAGAGTCCCGATATCCAGCGCCTCTCCCGAAAACCTCCCGGGACAAATTGTCTCCCGAAAATCTCCCGGAATTCAGGCGGACCCAAGTAACGTGTCGACAGCCCGTTTTCACGTCCGCTTTCCCACAATATAAACGGAGTGCCTGCCCAATGACGTTATAACTGTAGAATGACCGAGGGCGAGTTCTTATTTTTTTATGTGGGTTCATTGTTAGGCAGTTTCATTAACTTCCTAGCCCGGGAACAACACACAACAACAGCAGTCACGTTTTTGTCTACCGTGAAGAAGTTTGTCTGCCGTAAACAGCAATGTTGTGACACTCTTAAACAGGACAATACTGCCATTTACTGTACATAAATATGTGACAAAAACATAGTTTTGGCTTTTAGAGCAGTGGTTTTCAACCTTTCTTCAGTGAACATTTTTTTATTCAAGTACCCCCTAATCAGAGCAAAGCATTTTTGGTTGAAAAAAAAAGATAAAGAAGTAAAATACAGCACTATGTCATCAATTTCTGATGTATTAAATTGTATAACAGTGCAAAATATTGCTCATCTGTAGAGGTCTTTCTTGAACTATTTGGAAAAAAAGATATAAAAATGAGTAAAAACTTGTTGAAAAATAATCAAGTGACTCAATTATAAATAAAGATTTCTACACATACTGCGATGAGGTGGCGACTTGTCCAGGGTGTATAGAGCCTTCCGCCCGATTGTAGCTGAGATAGGCACCAGCGCCCCCCGCTACCCCAAAGGGAATAAGCGGTAGAAAATGGACGGGAAATGCATGGGTTTCATTAACTTCCTCCCAGCGCGGGAACAACACACAACAACAGCAGTCACGTTTTCGTCTACCGTGAAGAAGTTTGTCTGCCGTAAACAGCAATAGAAAATGGATGGATGGATAGCTGTAAATATACTCCTCCCCTCTTAACCACGCCCCCAACAATGCCCCTCCACCCCCCAAATATGGTGGCAGGGGGTGCTTGAGCCTATCTCAATGTGGTACCGTACAAGAAACTCGCTCTGATCACTACATGTTAGTATTGAGCGCACATGTAGTAATACTGCCATCAATGTATGTGCTTGATCTCCTCAAAGACTTGGGAACATACGAATCAAACGCAAAATATGTGAAAGAACATAAAACAACCCTGTGATCTCTTTCATATGCTACTGCATGTGCTGCAAGTGACCATTAAATTCTACAAAGTAGCTGCTTTGGAAAACATTTTAATATTTCATACAAGAAGCGAGCTACAATTACAAAATCAAACAGTTGCAGTGCAGTCTTAGAGAGCGTCCTATAGTTGAGATTTGTAGTTTTGGTTCAAACTAACAAAATCGAGCTCTCCGACTGGAGACTGAGTTAAAAAGGAACTTCACTCTCTTTGGAGATTCAGGATTCAGGATTGTTTATTATTGTCCGTTATTTAACATGTACAAGACATATAAGAACTGACATTATGGGGCGGTATAGCTCGGTTGGTAGAGTGGCCGTGCCAGAAACTTGAGGGTTTCCTGGTTCAATCCCCGCTTCCGCCATCCTAGTCACTGCCGTTGTGTCCTTTGGGCAAGACACTTTACCCACCTGCTCCCAGTGCCACCCACACTGGTTTAAATGTAACTTAGATATTGGGTTTCACTATGTAAAGCGCTTTGAGTCACTAGAGAAAAAGTGCTACATAAATATAATTCACTTCACTTCACAGTCCCACTAAGACATGGGTGTCAAACTCTGGCCCGCGGGCCAAATTTGGCCCGCCATGTAATTTATTTTGGCCCTTGAGACAATATTAAATTAACATTAGAGCTGGCCCGCCGGTATTATACAGCGGCGGTGCATTCACCGCTAATTCTAATACTCTCCAAACCTCACGATTTTCCCAGGAGACTCCCGAATTTCAGTGCCCCCCCCCTCCCCCGAAAATTTACCGGGACAACCATTCTCCCGAATTTCTCCCGATTTCCACTCGGACAACAATATCGACGGCGTGCCTTAAAGGTACTACTTTTAGCGTCCTCTACAACCTATTGTCATGTCCGCTTTTCCGCCATACAATCAGCATGCCGACCCAGTCACGTAATATATGCGGATTCTACACACACACACACACACACGTTAATGCAAGGCATGCTTGGTCAACAGCCATACAGGTCACACTGAGGGTGGCCTTATAAACAACTTTAACACTGTTACAAATATGCACCACACTGTGAACCCACACCAAACAAGAATGACAAACACATTTCGGGAGAACATCCGCACTGTAACACAACATCAACTCAACAGAACAAATACCCAGAACCCCTTGCAGCACTAACTCTTCCGGGACACTACACTATACACCCCCGCTACCAACAAACCTCGATTTTGCATGTCACTATAAAGTTATATAAGCCTTGCTTGTTCAATATTCAATACAAAACTTGTTTGGGTCCCTATTAAAAGGTTAAGTTGTTCAACTTTGGCCCGCGGCTTTGTTCAGTGTAGGATTTTGGCCCACTCTGTGTTTGAGTTTGACACCCCTGCACTAAGAGCAGACATACGTTACAGGGAGACAAGACAGGACCGCCAGTGGATCAGCCACTTACGGCGCTCCTTAAAAAAGGTCAGAAAAAGGTGATTTTGGAAAAGGGGAAGAGTAAAAAAATATCTGTCAGAGGCTGGACCCTCTGGAGGGGGTCTAGACTGAGTCCAAGGGAAAAAAAAATTAATTTGCCATAGCACACATAAACATGTTACATACAATCACAACTCGCAACAGGGGGGCCTGTTGCTATAAAGCGCTACTCAGCCGTCCATCACCCCGAAGGGGAATCAAGCAGTGGTGAAGGCTGGGTGTGTGTTTGTGTATATGCCCGTTGTCTTTGGGTGTAGTGGTGTTGTGTCCATAGGGCCGGGGCCGTTCCGCATGCAATGCAAGCAAAGTTCGATTTCCAGGTGTCGTTGAGGAGGGAGGGAGTATAAAAGCGTCCATCTTTGAGAGTCCTCGGGGGATGTTTTCAGAACAGCCTGTTCCTGTTTTTGCGGCATCAAGACCATTCAAAGTAGTCAAATCGCAGATTAGGGTTTTTGTTTTTCCGCGAGCAGACATTACGATGGCTTGTCTGTTTTATTGGTTAATACATATCAACTGGTAAATAAATGTAAATAAAAATCAGCTTACAGCCGATGTCATGGCTGTCTTGAGTTTCTAATACTTTCTAAAACTCTTATTTTTTTGATGATAGAGGGATTGGAGCACATACTTGTTGGACTGACATTACATTTTTGGCACAGTTCCACTCAGAACAGACATACGTTACAGGAAGACAAGACAGGACCGCCAATGGATCAGCCACTTATGGCAATCCTTAAAAAAAGGTGGGGAAAAGATGATATTGGGAAAGGGGGGTGGAATAAAAAAATAAGTCAAAGGCTTTGAGTGGGGCTGGGGTGTGTGTTTGTGTATATGCCCATTGGTCTTTGGGTGTAGTGGTGTTGTGTCCAAAGGCCCGGGGCTATTCTGCATGCAATGCAAGCAAAGTTTGACTTCCAGGTGTCGTTGAGGAGGGAGGGAGCATAAAAGCGTCCGTCGTTGAGAGTCCTCGGGGGATGTTTTCAGAACAGCCTGCTCCTGTTGTTGCAGCGTCAAGACCATTCAAAGTAGTCAAATCGTAGATTAGGATTTTGGGGTGGCGGGGCTCTCCCTTAGAGATAGGGTGAGAAGTTCTGTCATCCGGGAGGAACTCAGAGTAAAGCTGCTGCTCCTCCACATCGAGAGGAGCTGGATGAGGTGGCTCGGGCATCTGGTCAGGATGCCACATGAACGCCTAGGGAGGCGTTCATGTGGCAATATGAACATTGCTGTACGTATACTTTTTCGACTGTTTTCCGGTACCTTGGAGACATCATGCCTCGTCGGTGTGTTGTCGGAGGGCGTAACAACACGATCAGGGACTGATTCAAATTGATTTACGTAGAATGTGAATCGATTAGCACGGCATGCTAATCGATGCTAACATGCTATTTAGGCTACCTGTATGTACATTTGTAGTTGTATTTGCATCCAGCGTTTCCTTCCACCCACATTTAATGCCAAACAAACACTTACCAATCAACACATTTTAAATTGATCCAGTGTCAATGCGAAAGTCCTGATCGGTTGGTCCGCACATTTTACCGCCGATGCTAACACAGACATGCATGGCTGAATAGCGTCAATAGCTATTCGCTCAATAGCTTCAGTTTCTTCTTCAATTTCGTTTTCGCTATCTGCCGCCATACTCCGACCATCTGTTTCAATACATGCGCAATCTGTTGAATCGCTTAAGCCGCTGAAATCCGAGTCTGAATCCGAGCTAATGTCGCTATATCTTGCTGTGCTATTCGCCATTGTTTGTATTAGATCCGCTATGTGACGTCACAGGGAAATGGACAGTGGCTTCGCAAATAGCGAAAATCAAGCACTTTAAAGCTTTTTTTAGGGATATTCCAGGACGGGTAAAATTTTGAAAAAAACTTCAAAAAATAAAACAAGCCACTGGGAACTGATTTTTAATTGGTTTTAACCCTTCTGAAATTTTGATAATGTTCCCCTTTAATGATTATTTGCACAAAAAATATGTTTTTCAGTTTGAACATCAAATATGTTGTCTCTGTAGCATATTCAAATGAATATGGGTTGAAAATGATTTGCAAATCATTAGATTTCCGTTTATATTTACATCTAACACCATTTCCCAACGGGGTTCGTAATAAAGCTGACAGTCGACTTCGGAATATTTAGGAGCAGGGAAATTTCTTGACTGGATTTGTTGCACAGGTGGCATCCTATGTCAATTCCGCGCTGGAAATCACTGAAAGCGGCCCATTCTTTTACAAATGTTTTGTAGAGACAGTTTCCATGCCTAAGTGCTTGTTTTTATACACCTGTGGGAGGACAAAGTGACTAAGACTCTTGATTCGGAGCATTTGGATGGGTGGCCAAATACCTTTTGGCAATGTAGTGTATGTAGAATCAACATTGTATCGACGTCCTGTGCCTGTTTAATGCTGACAGATATTATACATATCAGACACATATCACTCTTCGAACATGATTAAAAGACTCCTTTTGACTGTTAGGCAACAGACAAGAAATCTGCAGCTTCTGTTTTAAGTCGTGCTCGGGTTGGAAGCTTGCCACGAGGCTTTCTCTCCCCGTAACTCCTTCCGCTCATGCATTCTTTACTGATTTCAATTTATTGTCGATGAGGAGTGGAGTTGATAAGAATGCGACGCCTCACTCTGGCTGATGGCGCTGTGCAAAGTGGAGCAAGAGTGCTTGTTATGTGCAAAGCCTCACGGAAGCCCTCCTGCAGAGCGCTGCCAAAGTCCAACCCTAAAAACGAGGGGCGATGCCTTCCCTTCCCCAGTCGGAATTCTCGTTTGTTTTACTGACTTTGCAAGTCTGATACGAGGCAGCTAAATGGAGCAAGATTTAACGGCTACATTTACTTACAGTACATGCATTCTCTATCGATCTGCACCCCGGCTCCGCCTGGTCAGCAGATTACGAATCACCTCTATCAACATTAATGCCATACCACGCCACTTTTAAAGACGGGCCCTTAATGTCACCACAAACAACCTTAAAGGCCTACTGAAACCCACTACCACCGACCACGCAGTCTGATAGTTTATATATCAATGATGAAATATTAACATCGCAACACATGCCAATACGGCCTTTTTAATTTACTAAATTGCAATTTTAAATTTAATCGCATAATTCCACAGTATTCTGGACATCCGTGTTGCTGAGACTTTTGCAATTTGTTCAATTAATAATGGAGACGTCAAAGAAGAAAGCTGTAGCTAGGAAGCGGTGTATTGCGGCCGCCTTCAGCAACACAAACACAGCCGGTGTTTCCTTGTTTACAAATCAAATCAAATCAAATATACAAAAACAATTTAAAAATCTTTATGTAAGCGTATTAATAACACATTAAAGGCCTACTGAAAAACACTACTACCGACCACGCAGTCTCATAGTTTATATATCAATGATGAAATATTAACATTGCAACACATGCCAATACGGCCTTTTTAGTTTACTAAATTGCGATTTTAAATTTGCCCGATCCCAGCTTTAAGTCGTCTGCTTTAATCGCATAATTCCACAGGGTTCTGGACATCTGTGTTGCTGAATCTTTTGCAATTTGTTCAATTATTACTGGAGACGTCAAAGAAGAAAGACGTAGGTGGGAAGCGGTGCATTGCGGCTGCCTTTAGCAACACAAACACAGCCGGTGTTTCCTTGTTTACAAATCAAATCAAATATACAAAAAAAATACAAAATCTTTATGTAAGCGTATTAATAACACATTAAAGGCCTACTGAAACCCACTACCACCGACCACGCAGTCTGATAGTTTATATATCAATGATGAAATATTAACATTGCAACACATGCCAATACGGCCTTTTTGTTTACTAAATTGCAATTTTAAATTTGCCCGATCCCAGCTTTAAGTCGTCTGCTTTAATCGCATAATTCCACAGTATTCTGGACATCCGTGTTGCTGAATCTTTTGCAATTTGTCCAATTAATAATGGAGACGTCAAAGAAGAAAGATGTAGGTGGGAAGCGGTGTATTGGGGCCGCCTTCAGCAACACAAACACAGCCTGTGTTTCCTTGTTTACAAATCAAATCAAATCAAATATACAAAAAAAATTAAAAAATCTTTATGTAAGCGTATTAATAACACATTAAAGGCCTACTGAAACCCACTACTAGTGACCACGCAGTCTGAGAGTTTATATATCAATGATGAAATATTAACATTGCAACACATGCCAATACGGCCTTTTTAATTTACTAAATTGCAATTTTAAATTTGCCCGATCCCAGCTTTAAGTTGTCTGCTTTAATCGCATAATTCCACAGTATTCTGGACATCAGTGTCAGCTTTTGCAATTTTTCCAATTAATCATGGAGACGTCAAAGAAGAAAGATGTAGGTGGGAAGCGGTGTATTACGGCCGCCTTCAGCAACACAAACACAGCCGGTGTTTCCTTGTTTACATTCCCGAAGGTGAAGCTTTTTACTATAGAACAGAGCGGTCAAGCGAACATGGTTCTCTACCACATGTCAACCGGCAAGTTTCGGTGAGAAAATTGTGGTAATAAGTCGGCTCTTACCGTAGACATGAGCGGAGCTTGCGTCGTTCCTCTTGCACCTGTCAAAGAAGCAGCTGCGGACTCTCTTGCTTCCTCCGACCGGACGCCCCCGAACGTGGGATGCTTCCACCGTGGAGGAGGAGGAAAAAAAAGCTCAGCCCGGCCTGACCGGCTACCTTCGCTTCGCCTCGTCGAGAAACGTGGCTTCCCTCAGAGACACTGGTGGTCACCACACTCGTGGCCACACCCCTCCGACTTTCAGGTACGACTATATAATCTCACTAAAATACAAGTAACACAATAAGCAGATAAGGGGATTTTTCAGAATTATCCTAGTAAATGTGTCTAATAACATCCGAATCGCTCCCACTTCCCTCGTCTTTTTTTCTTCTTCTTCTAGTCCAGGGGTCGGGAACCTTTTTGGCTGAGAGAGCCATACAAGCCAAATATTTTAAATAGTAATTCCATGAGAGCCATATAATTTTTTTAATTTTTTTTTAACACTGAATACAACTATATGCGTGCATTTTTAAGAAAGACCAACATTTTTAGAGTATAATAAGTCTCATGTTCTTTTTAATAACATTGTTATTCTGAGACTAACCAAAAATAAAAAAAATAATTTTTGCCATTAGTGCGACTTCTTGAACAGGTGCGGATGAAAATGCATGAGAATGTTTTATATTTTGAACGTTCTTTTTAAAACTATGATTACCAGCGGAATTATTCATTACTTATCGTGTTAAGCAATGTCAGCTAAGATTTATCTGAGAGCCAGGTTCAGTCATCAAAAGAGCCACATCTGGCTCTAGAGCCATAGGTTCCCTACCCCTATTCTAGTCCTTCACTCTCACTATCCTCATCCACAAATCTTTCATCCTCGGTCAAATTAATGGGGAAATTGTCACATTCTCGGTCTGACTCGCTCTAGCTGCTGGTGGCCATGATTGTAAACAATGTGAGGATGTGAGGAGCTCTTCCGATACAGGCAAGGCTTTTTTATTCGCGACCAAAAGTTGCGAACTTAATCGTCGATGTTCTCTACTAAATCCTTTCAGCAAAAATATAGTAATATCGCGAAATGATCAAGTATGACACATAGAATGGACCTGCTATCCCCGTTTAAATAAGAAAATCTCATTTCAGTAGGCCTTTAACAACACACTTGCAATTATTTGCATAAGCTTGCAGCAACAGTGGCCTTGTATTTGTAGTAAAATATTTATTGAACACATATTGTATTGTTGGACATTAATTTCACACTCATTATTTTTTTTTTAAAAGAAGCACCGGCTACCTTTTGAAGTACATTTTCTTTCCGTTCCATTAAAAAAAAAAAAAAGAAAATCTGAGCTTTAAGCCGGAGAAGATCAAATTAATCACTGTGCAGCCACAATTACAGTTTACGGCGAAGCCAATAGAGGTGAGCCACGTCTGTAATTGCCGTATAATACCGAAGCATGACGCGTCGGAAGCGAGATGTGAAAAGTGCCTCGCCATCAGTTTTTTTTCCCCCCTCACCCGCTTCTCATATGTGATTTCATGCAAATATATTGTAAAGCTTCAAAAAAAAAAAAAAAAAAAAAAAAGGGGAAGTCATGGATAAGTTCGGATAATGACTTTTTTTATGCCACATTTCATTTTTGAAGATAGGTGCCTGAGGCGTCTTTGTGCAGGTAGAATATGGAATGCTTAATGCGAGGTACGAACCCCGTTTCCATATGAGTTGGGAAACTGTGTTGGATGTAAATATAAACGGAATACAATGACTTGCAAATCCTTTTCAACCCATATTCAGTTGAATATGCTACAAAGACAACATATTTAATGTTCAAATTGATAAACATTTTTTTGTGTGTGCAAATAATCATTAATAGTAGAATTTGATGCCAGCAACACGTGACAAAGAAGTTGGGAAAGGTGGCAACAAAGTTGAGGAATGCTCATCAAACGCTTATACGTAACACCCCACAGGTGTGCAAGCTAATCGGAAACAGTTGGGTGCCATGATTGGGTATAAAAGCAACTTCCATGAAATGCTAAGTAATTCACAAACAAGGATGAGGCGAGGGTCACCAATTTGTAAGCAAATTGTCGAACAGTTAAAGAACAACATTTCTCTATTGCAAGGAATTAGTGGATTTTACCATCTACGGTCCGTAAAATCATCAAAAGGTTCAGAGAATCTGGAGAAATCACTGCACGTAAGCGATGATATTACGGACCTTTGATCCCTCAGGCGGTACTGCGTCAAAAACTGACATCAGTGTTTAAAGGATATCACCACATGGGCTCAGGAACACTTCCTAAAACCACTGTCAGTAACTACAGTTGGTCGCTACATCTGTAAGTGCAAGTTTAAACTCTACTACGCAAAGCCAAACCCATTTATCAACAACACCCTGAAACGCCGCCGGCTTGGCTGGGCCCGAGCTCATCTAAGATGGACCGATGCAAAGTGGAAAGATGTTCTGTGGTCTGACGAGTCCACATTTCAAATTATATTTGGAAACAGAGGACGTGGTGTCCTCCGGAACAAAGAGGAAAATAACCATTCGGATTGTTAAAGGCGCAAAGTTCAAAAGCCAGCATCTGTGATGGTATGGGGGTGTATTAGTGCTCAAGGCATGGGTAACTTACACATCTGTGAAGGCACCATTAATGCTGAAAGGTCCATACAGGTTTTGGAGCAACATATGTTGTCATCCAAGCAACGTTATCATGGACGCCCCTGCTTATTTCAGCAAGACAATGCCAAGCCACGTGTTACAACAGCGTGGCTTCGTTGTAAAAGAGTGCAGGTACTTTCCTGGCCCGCCCGCAGTCCAGACCTGTCTCCCATCGAAAATTTGTGGCGCATTATGAAGCGTAAAATACGACAGCGGAGACCCCAGACTGTTTAACGACTGAAGCTCTACATGAAAAAGGAATGGGAAAGAATTCCACTTTCAAAGCTTCAACAATTAGTTTCCTCAGTTCCCAAACGTTTATTGAGTTTTGTTAAAAGAAAAAGTTTCTCAAGTATATTGTTCTTCGGTCAATGGTCAACAAAGCAAACAAACAGTTGTACATTCATAGATTGAAAATAAAAAGTTGTACATTCATAGATTGAAAATAAAAAATGTTACAGACCGAAATGGTTTAGGCTGAAGTTAAACACTTACTGCGCCTAACTCTATAAACAATTTCAGGTACAACTTCCGAAAGTTATAAAATGTCCTTTGCACAACTTATTATAAATACACATTATAAACATGAACGTAGTTCAATTTTATACACAGTACAGGCATGTGAAATATCCCTGTGTACCTTTGCACTAATTATATATACAATATATACAAACAATTGTACTTCTATTATTATTTATATCTCATGTTTAATTTTTAATTAACATTAATCATAGTATTAACTACAATGTTAATTCAAGAGTGATATATTTTTTCAAGACATTGGTCTTAAAGTGTTTTTTAAAAAGTGATGTAACACAGTGGTGAACATGCCCTTTCCCAACTACTTTGGCACGTGTTGCAGCCATGAAATTCTAAGTTAATTATTATTTGCAAAAAAAAATAAAGATTATGAGTTTGAACATCAAATATCTTGTCTTTGTAGCACATTCAACTGAATATGGGTTGAAAAGGATTTGCAAATCATTTTATTCCGTTTACATTTACATCTAACACAATTTCCCAACTCATATGGAAACAGGGTTTGTATTTAAACATGATGGTGTACTTGCTGTGTGTAAAAAAAAATAAATAAATAAATAAAAACAGAGTTTATTCAAATAGCATCCGAAACTCTTGGTTGAAAGTGTCAAGACTAGGACTATGGCGTTGATTGTTTTCCCAAGGTGCGAAGCGACTGGATCGGACATGGCGTGAAGGTAATGACATCTTTTAATTTTAACACTCAAAAGTAGTACAAAAACAGTGGGTATAAACACAAATTCGCACAAAGGCAGAACTATGAACATAAAACAAAACCTGCTAAGTATGGCATGCATAGAGAAAACTTACTAGGAACGAGAAAAGAGCATGAAAAAGAGCAGCAAGAATCATCAGCATGAATAACGAGGGTGTATAGAGGGTGATGTCGCCAGGCTGATTGCCTGGCAAATGCAGGCTTAAATGATTAACAGCAGTTGCATTAGCCCAAATGAATCAGGTGCGTGATGTGAGGACAGGTGAAAACTAATGGGTTGTCACGGAAACAAAACAGGGAGTGAAAAAACAGGAACAAAATCCAAAAACCAAACAGAACATAGCCAAACTAAACATGATCACCAGGACATGAGAGAAAGCCTTTGATGGGTGATGGCTGTTGCAATTTTAGGCCCCAAATGGAATAAAGAAAACTGAATACCAAAACTGTCATTCCTTTTTTGCTAATACATTTAAATACTTCAAAGTTATGCACTCCTAATGTCATACAATTTTGATTTTGTGACCATATTTCACTTCATTTATGTTTGCGCGTCCTTGTTTTGTGTTTATTTCCTATCAGTGCTCTTATTTTGGTTCAATTTCCTGCTTTTCCCGCTGAGCGCTGTTTTCTCCTCACCTGCTGCTGATTGGCAGCCGGGCCGCACCTGGTGATAATCAGCAGGCTTTTATTTATGCCTGCCTCGCCTGCTCCTCAGTGCTCGAGGATTACTTGTTGTTTGAGAACCTCTGATGTGTACTTCACCGCTTCCTTTTCTGTTTTGAGTATCTTAATATCATCTTACCTGCTGGTTGTTCTCCTGGTTCCTGCATCTTGGGGTCACTACAACTGCAGCCATGCGAGTTCTCAACATAATCCTCGAGCCAGACTTTGACCTCAAGGGAACCCCTGTCGGCGACAACCAGCCGTCGTTCTGGACCACACAATTCTTGGAAGACTTGAAAGCCAGGTTTGTGCAGGCTTGGACCTTCTCCCAACGACTCGGCCGCCGGTTCCGGCTCCCCGCCCGACTCGGCTGTCGTCTCCTGTGCTCTTGTCCTGGCTAGGCTGCCGGTTCCGGCTCTCCTCCTCGCTCGGCCGGTGATTCCAGCTTTCCGGCCAGCTCGGCCACCCCCGGCATCTTCTTTGTACCGGCTCCATGGCGATCCCCTGTGCCAGCACCATGTCAATCACCGGACCTTCTCCCAACAACTCGGCCGCCGGTTCCGGCTCCCCGCCCGACTCGGCTGTCGTCTCCTGTGCTCTTGTCCTGGCTCGGCCGCCGGTTCCGGCTCTCCTCCTGGCTCGGCCGGTGATTCCAGCTTTCCGGCCAGCTCGGCCACCCCCGGCATCTTCTTTGTACCGGCTCCATGGCGATCTCCTGTGCCAGCACCATGTCAATCACCGGACCTTCTCCCAACGACTCTGCCGCCGGTTCCGGCTCCCCGCCCGACTCGGCTGTCGTCTCCTGTGCTCTTGTCCTGGCTCGGCCGCCGGTTCCGGCTCTCCTCCTGGCTCGGCCGGTGATTCCAGCTTTCCGGCCAGCTCGGCCACCCCCGGCATTTTCTTTGTACCGGCTCCATGGCGATCTCCTGTGCCAGCACCATGTCAATCACCGGACCTTCTCCCAACGACTCGGCCGCCGGTTCCGGCTCCCCGCCCGACTCGGCTGTCGTCTCCTGTGCTCTTGTCCTGGCACGGCCGCCGGTTCCAGCTTTCCGGCCAGCTTGGCCACCCCCGGCATCTTCTTTGTACCGGCTCCATGGCGATCCCCTGTGCCAGCACCATGTCAATCACCGGTCCCGGCACCGCGTCGACCGCCGGTTCCTACACCACGTTGACTACAGGCGCCCAGCCTGGCTCAGCTGCTGGCTCCCGCTCTTCCTGCCAGTCCAGCGAAGGCTCCGTTGGAGCCCACCCAGCCTCCAGTTGGGACTCGCAGGGAACACTGGCAACCAGGAGCTCCTCCTCCCAATGGTGGATGGTGTCTAACAGCCGCCTCGTGAAGGGTTGGTTTGGTTGATATCAGCACTTCAGTCATCAACAATTGCATCATCTGAGGAATTAACATTGAAACAGTGTAGATCTGACTTGGTAGGATATGTTCAGAAAGGATAAGAACAAGTATATACATTTGATTATTTAATTTGATTATTTACAATCCGGGGAGTTGGGATGTGGAGGTGGGAGGGTGTTAGTTTAGGGTTGAAGTTGCCTGGAGATGTTCTTTTAGTGTGGTTTTAAAGGAGGATAGAGATGCACTTTCTTTTACACCTGTTGGGAGTGTGTTCAGCATTGATGTGGCATAGAAGGAGAATGAGTTAAGACCTTTGTTAGATCAGAATCTGGGTTTAACGTGGTTTAGTGGAGCTTCCCCTGGTGTTGTGGTTATAGCGGTCATTTACGTTAAGGAAGTAGTTTGACATGTACTTCGGTATCAGGGAGGTGTAGCGGATTTTTTATAGACCAGGCTCGGTGCAAGTTGTTTTACTCTGTCCTCCACCCTGAGCCAGCCCACTTTGGAGAAGTGGGTAGGAGTGAGGTGTGATCTGGAGTGGAGGACTAGAAGTAAACTGACTAGCTTGTTCTGGGATGTTCGGAGTCTAGATTTGAGGGTTTTGGAGGGGCTGGGGTACCAGGAGGTGCATGTGTAATCGAAAAAGGGTTAAATGAGAGTTCCTGTTAGAATCTTCATAGCGCTTTTGAACTCACTAACAGGATCTCGTAATGTATGTTTTGCTCCCTTAATATCAATTTGTTGTTAAATAATGGGTAGATAATTCACTGTACTTGGAACGCCCCCTTTCCAACGCCAGACTCGTTATGGCTCCCCCAGTTGGTGGGATGTCAGCTACAGAACTGGAGCCCATTTCCCTGCATAGACAATGTAGATAAAGACGTGAAACTATCACTTTTAGCGCTTAATAATTGCAATTTTTTTTGTCACCCAGGTCCTTGATTACTTCAAAACGGATAAGTTACATTACGACCCAAACAAAAATATAGAAGATTTGCCATTTCTGGGACTCCCTTCTCTCTATCGCCCATCTTTCCTCAAGTTTTTTCAATGTTTCCTTGAGCATCTTGAGGAAAACATCAGTAGAAGAGGACACAAAATAGAAACTTATTTTTCTCCATTTTTTAACATCAGGGGCCTCATGTAAAGAGAGTTGTATGGCTTTTCTACTAAAAATGGATTTGCTCACTTGCTACCGACTTACTGTATTTGTGTACCACCTACCCTTCCTTTCGTTATATTGTTGTCTAGTTTTGTGTATTTCTCATTCGTGCCGTTTCTTACCTTAATTTGCTACAACAGTCTTCTCTTGTTTTTGTAGCAGTCTTATCTGGAGAGTTTTTAACAAAATATCCCGTAAAGACATGGACTCCACAGAGATGGACACTCTTGAGGGAGATTTCCACAAGCATCCCCAGCCTCTACTCCACGAGGAAAGCCAACTTGCCGAATTGGGCACTAATGTGAGTGTTCTGGCTGCACGCCAAGAGACACGCATGGACAACATCGACTCCCACTGACAGCATGCCAGCATCCTGCCCTATCCTCTCTAGTCCGGATCGTTTTTCCGAAGCGAACACTACATTTGCTAACCTAGAAGGTCGTTTACTTCTGCTACTGTGCTTGGCCATCCTGATATTTCCTCCATGTTTTTTGTCGAGGTCGACACTTCTGACTCCGGTGTTGGTGCCAACCTCACTTAGCGTAGTTCCTCCAAAAGGGGAAACCGCACCCCTGTGCCTTCCTCTGTCGTCGTCTGGTTTTGGTTGAAAAACATCACGACATGAGTAACTGTAAACTTTTGGCCATGGTATCAGAAGCTCACAACAACCTTTTAGCATTTTCACGGATCATAAGAACCTGGCCTATATTTGTTACGCCCTGAGACTGAATCCCAGACAGGAACGGGAGGCTTTATTCCTGTCCAGGTCAATTACTCTCTGACTGTGAATGGCCAACCTGATACCTTTCCTATGTTAACACTCTCCAGTTGTAGAGGATGACCTCCTAGAACCCATTAGTCCCCCATCTCGGATCCTACAGGGGACTTCATGAGGAAATATCTCACAGAATTTGTTGTTTCTGTCTGTGCCTGCAATAAGCCATCTCACCGGGCTCCCACTGGACTCCTGAGACCTCTCCCCATTCCTTCTCGACCATTGTCTCACAACTGAACTTCATCACAGGACTTTCTCTGCCAAATTGTAACATGGTTGATTGGTACTATTCACAGCCCTCCCCAAGCTTCCATCCACCTTAGAGACGGCCGTCTTACTGGTATTCCTGTCGATGTGGTCTCTGTCTGGGGTTCCCAGTTTGCATCTGCCGTCTGTAAGGAGTTTCACAAGGCACTGCGAGCAACAGCCTATCTGGCTTCAGGGTATCATCCCAAGACTACGGCCGGATAGTGCAAACCAAGTAGGATTTGGAGGTCACCGTCCGCTGTGTCTGTTGTTAACAACCTGCTTAGCGTTCCCTAAACCTCTCCTGGATTGAGTATTCCCATAACACAATGTCATTGCTGCCACTTGGATTTCGCCTTTCCATGCTGAATATGGTTTCCAACGCCTGGAATTAGTATTCTTGGAGGCTGAATCTACTGTGATCGTCAATTTTTGGCCTGTGGCGCAACACACGTGCGACGTTGTCCCGCACTTCCAATCGTAACCAGCAGTTGGGCAACCACCATTGTCATCCTGCACTGCATTATAAACCAGGACAAAGGTTATGACTGTCACTTAGGGACTTACCTATTCAATCTGTTTCCCAGAAGCTGCAACACGGAATTATCGGTCGATTTCATGTTGAGCGCCTAATCTGTCCTACTCCGGCTTCCAGAACCCCTCACTTGTGCATCAATTCCAACTTTGCCTCTGATATCACCTGCTACCTCTTGCTTACTGAATTGTTGTACTTTTTTGCTCGGTATTCCCCTAGACTTTATTCTAAATTCATGTCTAGTTTTTGTTTTACACTTATTTGTATGTTGTGCTGTTTTCACCCAAGTCCTTATTTTTTGTTTCTACCCTGCGTTGAAATCAAATTCCCTATTATTTCGACACAAGTTCTCTCTGATGTTTTTAGGATTCTTATCTTGACAATTCGTAACATTTATTTTGTTTGAATATGCATATTTTTGACTAATAAAAGGCAATATCCGAACGAGAACTAGTGAGGAAGCATGAAATTAGTTTTTTAATAGATCCATCCATCCATTTTCTACCGCTTGTCCCTTTTCAGGGTCCCGGGGGGTGCTGAAGCCTATCTCAGCTGCATTCGGGCCGAAGGTGGTGTACACCCTGGACAAGTCACCACCTCATCACAGGGCCAACAAAGATTAGACGGACAACATTTACAATAAATAATAATTCAAAAAAGCGGTTATTCATCCTCTTCTTAAAAGACCTAACCTCGATCCTGACCTCATGGTAAACTACCGACCGGTATCTCACCTTCCCTTTATTTCAAAAATCCTCGAAAAAATTGTTGCGGAGCAGTTAAATGAACACTTAGCGTCTAACAATCTATGTGAAACCTTTCAATCCGGTTTCAGGGCAAATCACTCGACGGAGACAGCCCTCGCAAAAATGACTAATGATCTATTGCTAACGATGGATTCTGATGCGTCATCTATGTTGCTGCTCCTCGATCTTAGCGCTGCTTTCGATACTGTCGATCATAATATTTTATTAGAACGTATCAAAACACGAATTGGTATGTCGGACTTAGCCCTGTCTTGGTTTAACTCTTATCTTACTGATAGGATGCAGTGTGTCTCCCATAACAATGTGACCTCGGACTACGTTAAGGTAACGTGTGGAGTTCCCCAGGGTTCGGTCCTTGGCCCTGCACTCTTCAGCATCTACATGCTGCCGCTAGGTGACATCATACGCAAATACGGTGTTAGCTTTCACTGTTATGCTGATGACACCCAACTCTACATGCCCCTAAAGCTGACCAACATACCGGATTGTAGTCAGCTGGAGGCGTGTCTTAATGAAATTAAACAATGGATGTCCGCTAACTTTTTGCAACTCAACGGCAAAAAAACGGAAATCAATCAATCAATGTTTACTTATATAGCCCTAAATCACTAGTGTCTCAAATGCTGATTATCGGTCCTGCTAGACACCGAACTCTATTTAATAATACAACTCTAACATTTGACAACCAAACAATTAAACAAGGCGACACGGTAAAGAATCTGGGTATTATCTTCGACCCAACTCTCTCCTTTGAGGCACACATTAAAAGCGTTACTAAAACGGCCTTCTTTCATCTCCGCAATATCGCTAAAATTCGCTCAATTCTGTCCACTAAAAACGCTGAGACTATTTTTCCATGCGTTTGTTACGTCTCGCCTCGACTACTGTAACGTATTATTTTCGGGTCTCCCCATATCTAGCATTAAAAGATTACAGTTGGTACAAAATGCGGCTGCTAGACTTTTGACAAGAACAAGAAAGTTTGATCACATTATGCCTGTACTGGCTCACCTGCACTGGCTTCCTGTGCACTTAAGATGTGACTTTAAGGTTTTACTACTTACGTATAAAATACTACACGGTCTAGCTCCATCCTATCTTGCCGATTGTATTGTACCATATGTCCCGGCAAGAAATCTGCGTTCAAAGGACTCCGGCTTATTAGTGATCCCCAAAGCCCAAAAAAAGTCTGCGGGCTGTAGAGCTTTTTCATTTCGGGCTCCAGTACTCTGGAATGCCCTCCCGGTAACAGTTCGAGATGCCACCTCAGTAGAAGCATTTAAGTCTCACCTTAAAACTCATTTGTATACTCTAGCCTTTAAATAGACTCCCTTTTTAGACCAGTTGATCTGCCGTTTCTTTTCTTTTTCTTCTATGTCCCACTCTCCTTTGTGGAGGGAGTCCGGTCCGATCGGGTGGCCATGTACTGCTCGCCTGTGTATCGGCTGGGGACATCTCTGCGCTGCTGATCAGCCTCCGCTTGGGATGGTTTCCTGCTGGCTCCGCTGTGAACGGGACTCTCGCTGCTGTGTTGGATCCGCTTTGGACTGGACTCTCGCGACTGTGTTGGATCCATTATGGATTGATCTTTCACAGTATCATGTTCTCATATGTTCTCATAGTCATCAGTATCATCAGTATCACAGTATCATGTTCTCATAGTCATCATTGTCACCGACGTCCCACTGGGTCATTATCGTCACCGGTGTCCCACTGGGTGTGAGTTTTCCTTGCCCTTATGTGGGCCTACCGAGGATGTCGTAGTGGTTTGTGCAGCCCTTTGAGACACTAGTGATTTAGGGCTATATAAGTAAACATTGATTGATTGATTGAATAACATTCACACACTAGGGCCAAATTAGTCTTGCCAATCAACCTATGCCCAGGTGCATGTTTTTGAAGGTGGGAGAAAGCCGGAGTACCCGGAGGGAACCCACGCAGTTACGGGGAGAACATGCAAACCCCACACAGAAAGATCCAGAGCGCAGGATCGAACCCAGGACCTTCGTATTGTGAGGCAGATGCACTAACCCTCTTCCACCGTGGGGAACATATGAAGCATTAATTAGTTGCTTATTAACATGCAAATTAGTAAAATATTGGCTGTTAATTACTTATTAATGCCTTATTCTGCATAGCCTTATTATACAACCAGTAAGCCATTAACTAAGAGTCTTCCCTAACGCCAAACCCAACCCTAACCCTACCCTAAACCTAAACCTAACCCTAACCCTATGTTAATAAGCAACTAATCAATGGTTCATACGTTCCCCATACTGAAGTGTTACCAAAAATGTAATCGGTATTACTAACCGTCTTAAATTTTACCGCAGTTTATCCTTATACCGTTTCATCCATATCCACAAGTCACATGGTCCACAGGAAGTTGCATAATTCTCTGCAAGCCTTGGAATGGCTAAAAGTAAATCCACTTATCATGTATCTTTCTGTATATTGTATGATATCGCAGGTTTAATATCTCAGCAAAGTTACCAACATTATTTATGTTATGCAATTGTTCCTGTTTGCGGATGACTCGGCCCTGCTGGTATCTGGCAAGGACAAGTCACAGGTGGAACAAATCCTCAGTGCCGAACTCCTTAATATTTGCACCTGGCTTGCTGTCAACAAGCTATCGATACACTTAGGTAAAACTAAATCCATCCTATTTGGGTCCCATATCAACCTTAAGAAAGTCAGTGACTTCACTATAAAAGTGGGTGACATTGTTATCACCAGGAAGGATGAGATCACCTACCTAGCTTCCATTCCAGAGGCTAATATTTCCTGTGATAAAATGGCAACCAAGGTATCCAAAAAGGTCAACCAAAGAATGAGATTCCTCTACAGAATCTCCTCTCTGTTCAACAAAAGCACCTTGAAGATTCTAAAGGGAACTCTCATTCAACCATTTTTCGATTACGCTTGCACCTGCTGGTACCCCAGAACCTCAAAAACCCTCAAATCTAGACTCCAAACATCCCAGAACAAGCTAGTTCGTTTAATTTTAGACCTCCACCCCAGATCACACCTCACTCCAACCCACTTCTCCAAAGTGGGCTGGCTCAGAGTGGAGGACAGAGTAAAACAACTTGCACTGAGCCTAGTCTATAAAATCCGCTACACCTCCCTGATACAGAAGTACATGTCAAACTACTTCCTTAACGTAAATGACCGCCATAACCACAACACCAGGGGGAGCTACACAAACCACGTTAAACCCAGATTCCGATCTAACAAAAATCTTAACTCATTCTCTCTGACTGAAGTACTAATATCAACCAAAGCTCTTCATCCCACCCCCCGGAGTGTAAATAATGTAAATAATTAAATGTATGATTTACTTGTGTGATGACTGTATTATGCTGATAGTATATATTTGTACCATGAATTGATTAACGTGGACCCCAACTTAAACAAGTTGAAAAACGTATTCGGGTGTTACCATTTAGTGGTCAATTGGACGGAATATGTACTGTACTGTGCAATCTACTAATAAAAGTTTCAATCAATCAATCAATCAATCAATCAAAACCCAATGTTTTTTATTCATCTTTGATATACCGTTTTTTTGTTTTTTTTTACCAACTGTAAATGTCAACATTATTGTTACCATGAATTGATTAGCGTGGACCCCGACTTAAACAAGTTGAAAAACTTATTCGGGTGTTACCATTTAGACGTCAATAGTACGGAATATGTACTGAACTCTGCAATCTACTAACAAAAGTTTCAATCATCCATCCATCCATCCATCCATTTTCTACCGCTTATTCCCTTTTGGGGTCACGGGGGGCGCTGGCGCCTATCTCAATCAATCAATCAAAACATGCTGTTAACACGAATACTACAGGCATCTGGCGTTATTTCTAAAAACTGCAGTCCTGCTCCCCAAAGCTTTGGCTTAGGAACCTTGTAAGAAATGAAATGCGGACATTTGAGCCACATACAGCCACAATGCCCAGTTAAGATAAAACTGCACCTGTCCAAGTTAATATCTTTAGTGGTTGTCAATACTAGCCAGCAGTGGCCTTTAAAGCACGCATTCCAGCTGCCGTCCTTATCTGTGTACAGTACAACGTCTCGGCTGAATGAAGTCAACCTTTGAACAAGGTCAATGGTCAATACCCCAGCGTGTTTGTCGCAATTAGCACAAATTAAATCAATCACAAGCAATTATCAGGCGGAAACACTTCAATCCAGACGGACTTACATTGAAATATCCCATGCAGCATTTATTGAGTCGGTACCCTCCATCCATCCATTTTTCTACCGTACATTATTATATTTTTTTGCAGTAAAAAAAAAAAAAACACTCCATCTCTCTTTCAGTCAATCCATCAGCTTTGCCCGCTTCTGTCAGCAAACTTGTGGATGACTGATGGAGCATCTGAGGTGCGTCAAGGTGGAAACGCCGCCATGCTTGTCAGTTCCAGCTCTCGGCGACCTTGCGTCCAATCTCGGACAAAGCATGTTTTTTCTTTGTCTTACTCCCAGGGTCACGCAGTTATTTAAAAATCTGAAAAATCTGAAAAATGTTCTTCGTAGTTGACTGTTTTTTTTTGTTTCGTACTTGAAGAATGTCAATGCCGTTGCTTAGTGTGGGTTAATGCCTTGAAACACCGGCAGAAGTTGAATGAACAGAAAAGAATAACCCAAATGGGACCCATTACCTCCCTGCTTGGCACTCAGCATCAAGGGTTGGAATTGGGGATTAAATCGCCAATCGATTCCTGGGCGCGGCCACCGCTGCTGCTCACTGCTCCCTTGTAGGGATGGGTCAAATGCCTCGTACTTTAACTTTTAAAATTAATGGTAAAACCTATGAGAGAGACTCGGAGTAGAGCCGTTGCTTGGAAAGGAGCCAGCTTAGGTGGTTCGGGCATCTCGTGCGGATGCCTCACGAGCGTCTCCCTAGGGTGGTCCTTGTCGCACATCCCACTGGGAGGAGACCCCGCGGAAGGCCTAGGACCAGATGGGGAGATTACATCTCCTCTCTGGCCTGGGAACGCTTCGGGATCCCCCAGGAGGAAGTTACTAATGTTGCTCTGGAGAGGGAAGTCTGGGGGTCTCTGCTGGAGCTGTGGTCCCCGCGACCCAATTCCGGATAAGCGGTTGAAAAATGGATGGATGGACGGACTATCAATGTGTGAATGTGAAGTGAATGACTGTGGTTCTCAGTTGAGTGTCTAGAAAAGCGCGATTTGAATCGAATCCATTGCATTGAAACTACTCTTAAAGGCCTACTGAAACCCACTACTACCGACCACGCAGTCTGATAGTTTATATATCAATGATGAAATATTAACATTGCAACACATGCCAATACGGCCTTTTTAGTTTACTAAATTGCAATGTTTAATTTCGCGCGGAAGAATCATGCTAAAACGTTGCGGTATGATGACGGTATGATGTGTGTGACGTCACACATTGTAGAGGACATTTTGTTCCAGCACGGTTCACAGCTATAAGTCGTCTCTTTTCATCACATAATCGCACAGTATTATGGACATCTGTGTTGCTGAATCTTTTGCAATATGTTCAATGAATAATGGAGACGTCAAGGAAGAAAGCTGTAGGTGGGAAGCGGTGTATTGCGGCCGCCTTTAGCAACACAAACATAGCTGGTGTTTCATTGTTTAAATTCCGGAAAGATGATCAATCAATCAATCAATCAATGTTTACTTATATAGCCCTAAATCACTAGTGTCTCAATCGGCTGCACAAACCACTAGGACATCCTCGGTAGGCCCACATAAGGGCAAGGAAAACTCACACCCAGTGGGACGTCGGTGACAATGATGACTATGAGAACCTTGGAGAGGAGGAAAGCAATGGATGTCGAGCGGGTCTAACATGATACTGTGAAAGTTCAATCCATAATGGATCCAACACAGTCGCATGAAAGTTCAATCCATAATGGATCCAACACAGTCGCATGAAAGTTCAATCCATAATGGATCCAACACAGTCGCGAGAGTCCAGTCCAAAGCGGATCCAACACAGCAGCGAGAGTCCCCTTCACAGCGGAGCCAGCAGGAAACCATCCCAAGCGGAGGCGGATCAGCAGCGCAGAGATGTCCCCAGCCGATACACAGGCAAGCAGTACATGGCCACCGGATCGGACCGGACCCCCTCCACAAGGGAGAGTGGGACATAGAAGAAAAAGAAAAGAAACGGCAGATCAACTGGTCTAAAAAGGGAGTCTATTTAAAGGCTAGAGTATACAAATGAGTTTTAAGGTGAGACTTAAATGCTTCTACTGATGGTGAAGTTGTACTATAGAACAGAGCGGTCAAGCGAACATGGTTCCATACCACATGTCAACTGGCAGGTTTTGGTGAGAAAATGGTGGTAATAAGTCACCTCTTACCGTAGACATGAGCGGAGAGCTTGCGTCGTTCCTCCTGCGCCTGTCAAAAAATCTCAGCCCGCCCCGACCGGCTGCCTTCGCCTCGTCGAGAAACGGAGACACTGGCGGTCACCACGCCCGTGGCCACACCCCTCCGACTTTCAGGCTGTACAGGTACGACCATATAATCTCACTGAAACACTAGTAACACAATAAGCAGATGAGGGATTTTCCAGACTTATCCTAGTAAACGTGTCTAATAACATCTGAATCGCTCTGCTAAACTATTTTATTTATTTATTTATTTTTTAGTCCTTCACTCTCACTTTCCTTATCCACGAATGTTTCATCCTCGCTCAAATTAATGGGGAAAACGTCGCTTTCTCGGTCCGAATCGCTCTCGCTGCTGGTGGCCATGATCATCATCATCATTTATTTGTATTCCTTTCATGAAAATGCATATATACAAGCCACGTACAATTGAAACTTTCATTGTTTTGTTTTTTGTTTTGTTTTTTTTACATTTCCATGCTCAGAAAGTAAACAATGTTCAGATGTGAGGAGCTCCACAACCCGTGACGTCACGCGCACATCGTCTGCTACTTCCGGTACAGGCAAGGCTTTTTTTATTAGCGACCAAAAGTTGCAAACAGAATCATCGATTTTCTCTACTAAATCCTCTCAGCAAAAATGTCAGCCCGGCCCCACCGGCCGCCTTCGCCTCGTCGAGAAATGTGGCTTCCCTCAGAAACACTGGCGGTCACCACACTTGTGGCCACACACCTCCGACTTTCAGGTTGTACAGCTACGACCAGATAATATCACTAAAACACTAGTAACACAATAAGATAAGGGATTTTCCAGAATTATCCTGGTAAATTTGTCTAGTAACATCTCAATCGCTCTGCCGTCTAGTTCTTTTAATTTTTTTTTTTCTAGTCCTTCACTCTCACTTTCCTCATCCACGAAACTCTCATCCCTGCTCAAATTAATGGGGGAAATTGTCGCTTTCATGGTCAGAATCGCTCTCGCTGCTGGTGGCCATGATTGTAAACAATGTGAGGATGTGAGGAGCTCTACAACCCGTGACGTCACGCGCACATTGTCTGCTACTTCCGGTACAGGCAAGGCTTTTTTATTAGCGACCAAAAGTTGTGAACTTTATCGTCGATGTTCTCTACTAAATCCTTTCCGCAAAAATGTCAGCCCGGCCCCACCGGCCGCCTTCGCCTCGTCGAGAAATGTGGCTTCCCTCAGAGACACTGGCGGTCACCAAACCTGTGGCCACACCCCTCTGACTTTCAGGTTGTACAGTTACGACCAGATAATCTCACTAAAACACTAGTAACACAATAAAATAAGGGATTTTCCAGAATTATCCTAGTAAATTTGTCTAGTAACATCTAAATCACTCTGCCGTCTAGTTTTTTATTTTTTTTATTTTCTAGTCCCTCACTCTCACTTTCCTCATCCACGAATCTCTCATCCTCGCTCAAATTAATTCGGGAAATTGTCGCTTTCATGGTCAGAATCGCTCTCGCTGCTGGTGGCCATGATTATAAACAATGTGAGGATGTGAGGAGCTCTACAACCCGTGACGTCACGCGCACATCGTCTGCTACTTCCGGTACAGGCAAGGCTTCTTTTATTAGCGACCAAAAGTCGCAAACTTTATCCTCGATGTTCTCTACTAAATCCTTTCAGCAAAAATGTCAGCTCGGCCCCACCGGCCGCCTTCGCCTCGTCGAGAAATGTGGCTTCCCTCAGAGACACTGGCGGTCACCACACCTGTGGCCACACCCCTCCGACTTTCAGGTTGTACAGCTACGACCAGATAATCTCACTAAAACACTAGTAACACAATAAAATAAGGGATTTTCCAGAATTATCCTAGTAAATTTGTCTAGTAACATCTAAATCGCTCTGCCGTCTAGTTTAAAAAAAAAAAACATTCTAGTCCTTCACTCTCACTTTCCTCATCCACGAATCTCTCATCCTCGCTCAAATTAATGGGGGAAATTGTCGCTTTCATGGTCAGAATCGCTCTCGCTGCTGGTGGCCATGATTATAAACAATGTGAGGATGTGAGGAGCTCCACAACCCGTGACGTCACGCGCACATCGTCTGCTACTTCCGGTACAGGCAAGGCTTTTTTTATTAGCGACCAAAAGTTGCAAACTTTATCGTCGATGTTCTCTTCTAAATCCTTTCAGCAAAAATGTCAGCCCGGCCCCACCGGCCGCCTTCGCCTCGTCGAGAAATGTGACTTCCCTCAGAGACACTGGCGGTCACCACACCTGTGGCCACACCCCTCCGACTTTCAGGTTGTACAGCTACGACCAGATAATCTCACTAAAACACTAGTAACACAATAAGATAAGGGATTTTCCAGAAGTATCCTGGTAAACTTGTCTAGTAACATCTAAATCGCTCTGCCGTCTAGTTTAAAAAATATATATATTTTCTAGTCCTTCACTCTCACTTTCCTCATCCACAAATCTCTCATCCTCGCTCAAATTAATGGGGGAAATTGTCACTTTCTTCGTCAGAATCGCTCTCGCTGCTGGTGGCCATGATTATAAACAATGTGAGGATGTGAGGAGCTCCACAACCCGTGACGTCACGCGCACATCGTCTGCTACTTCCGGTACAGGCAAGGCTTTTTTTAGTAGTGACCAAAAGTGGCAAACTTTTTCCTCGATGTTCTCTACTAAATCCTTTCAGCAAAAATGTCAACCCGGCCCCACCGGCCGCCTTCGCCTCGTCTCGAAATGTGGCTTCCCTCAGAGACACTGGCGGTCACCACACCTGTTGCAACACCCCTCCGACTTTCAGGTTGTACAGCTACGACCAAATAATCTCACTAAAACAGTAGTAACACAATAAGATAAGGGATTTTCCAGAATTATCCTAGTAAATTTGTCTGGTAACATCTAAATCGCTCTGCTGTCTAGTTTAAAAAAAAAAAAAAAATTCTAGTCCTTCACTCTCACTTTCCTCATCCACGAATCTCTCATCCTCGCTCAAATTAATGGGGGAAATTGTCGCTTTCATGGTCAGAATCGCTCTCACTGCTGGTGGCCATGATCAGTGTTGTTTTGGCTTCATCATATCAAATGTATCGGCGCATTTATGGATCGCACAGTTGCAAATTTGACCGTCCGGTTCCTTGTTGGACGGCAAATTGTGCAAAAATTCAAGAGAAATTGAAGAGTTAGATATGTGCGTTCAAAAGTTTAAAAATAGTCAAAAAGTTCACCTGTAAACGTTATAGTGCTGAAATTTCACTTGCAAGCGGAAAAATCCCAAACTTTTTGTGGGCAGCGTGTTCACCCATGAATTAAAAAACAAAGAACCGATTCTGTTTCGTTCAAGCGTTACCCCGGAAATTATGATCAACTCTCATAATGCTTCTGAGTTAAATTATACATGAAAGCCTTCATTTGTAAATAATTATTTAGCTGGATTTAATGTGTTTTATTCACATGGATGTGATCACGCACTGATTCATAAAACTAATGCAATGTAATTGAATCAGTGGCAAGGGAAGGGCATTCTTATTCTGAAGCCTCATAAATAACTTACTCGCTCCACGGCTTCGATATGAGACTATCTTCAGGGAACATTTCCTCTGTAGTCTGCTTGGGAACGAGTAGCTGTTCCATTGTTCTGATGCCGGATCAGCCTGACTTTACCAAACGTGTTGCCTAAAAAGAAAATCACTAAACTAATGGAATGAAGTTTGAGACCGGAAAAAAAAGCACACATGCATATTATGACACACAACTTGAGACTTGCAACGACACAGCCAGTTAATCCGACAAAAGTCAACAAAATTATAGATGTGTGTCGTCCTTGCCAACAATCTGAAATACCAACAATCCAGATTCGAGTATTTGTGTTTGAGCGTGCAAAAACACATTTAAACATTTATTTTTAGTTGTCTATTTCCGGTCCTGAAAACTCATCATACTTTTGCAGAGGAGACAGCTACTCCAAGATGTTGTCCAGTTTGTGATTTATTCCAAAATCACAAAAGTTTGAGTGCCCACGGCTCTGCCCATCCTTCAGTCATTTATGGCACCTTTGTCGGTATCTTGAACAGCTGCCAGCATTCTCCAATTTGTCGATGCATCAGGGCAACGCTTACTTCATCAGCAGATGTCCTGTTATCATGGTTCCGAATAGTTAAATGTCTTCAACTTCCCGCCTGAAGGAATCATCAAGCATCTCCCAAGAGTCCATCTTGTGGATCAATCAATCAATCAATCAAAGTTTATTTATATAGTCCTAAATCACAAGTGTCTCAAAGGGCTGCACAAGCCACAACGACATCCTCGGTTCAGATCACACATAAGGGCAAGGAAAAACTCACAACCCAGTGGGATGTCAATGAGAATGACTA
This sequence comes from Nerophis ophidion, assembly GCF_033978795.1. Classification (NCBI taxonomy): domain Eukaryota; kingdom Metazoa; phylum Chordata; class Actinopteri; order Syngnathiformes; family Syngnathidae; genus Nerophis; species Nerophis ophidion. Next base: position 68,499,993 of record NC_084612.1, read on the forward strand.
TGAGAAACCTTGGAGAGGACCGCATATGTGGGTGACCCCCCGCCCCCCCCCCCCCACCTGATGCAATGGACGTCGAGTGGGTCTAGCATATTATTGTGGAAGTCCGGTTCATAGTGGATCCAACATAATAGTGAGAGTCCAGTCCATAGTGGGGCCAACAGGAGACCATCCCGAGCAGAGACGGATCAGCAGCACAGAGATGTCCCCAACCGATGCACCCCGCGTCCCAACTCTGGACAGCCAGCACTTCAACCATGGCCACCGGAACTGTGCTACCCCTACGACAAGGGAGAGGGGGGCAGAGCAGAAAAGAAAAGAAGCGGCAGATCAACTGGTGTAAAAAAGGAGTCTAATTTAAAGGCTAAAGTATGCAAATGAGTTTTAAGATGGGACTTAAATGCTTCTACTGAGGTAGCATCTCTAACTGTTACCTGGAGGGCATTCCAGAGTACCGGAGCCCGAATAGAAAACGCTCTGTAGACTTTTTTTGGGCTCTGGGAATCACTAATAAGCCGGAGTTCTTTGGATACAGATTTCTTGCCGGGACATATGGTACAATTGTCATGACGTGGACTTTGGTGAGGTTTGTTTCCCCGTGGTGCAAAGCGACTGGATCAAACATGGCGTGAAGGTAAATGCATCTTTTAAAATTAACGCAAAAGAACTACAAAAAGGGTGTAAACAAAAAGGCTCTCACAGTGGAGGTACAAAACTTGGCTATGAAAACAAAAACTAGCACAAAGGCAGAATTATGGACAAAAAAAATAGAAATCACTTAATGTGACAAGAAACGAGCATGAAAAAGAGCAGCATGGATCATGAGCATGAATAACAAGGGTGTGTAGAGGGTGATGTCGCCATCCTGACTGCCTGGCAACTACAGGCTCAAATGGAGGTGACGTGATTAACAGGTGCGCACGTCCAAATAAATCAGGTGCGTGACATGAGGACAGGTGAAAACTAATGGGTTGTCATGGAAACAAAACAGGGAGTGAAAAAACAGGAACTTCCAGAGTGCAAAAAACAAACAGAACATAGCCAAACTAAACATGATCACAAAAACATGACAACAATACAATCGGCAAGAATCACATCTTAAGTGCACAAGAAGCCAGTGCAGGTGAGCCAGTATAAGCGGAATATGATCAAACTTCTTTATTCTTGTCAAAAGTATAGCAGCCGCATTTTGTACCAACTGTAATCGTTTCATGCTAGACATGGGGAGACCTGAAAACAATACGTTGCAGTAATCGAGACGAAACGTAACGGACGCATGAATAATGATCTCAGCGTTGTTAGTGGACAAAATGGAAGGACAAACGTACTTCAGGACAGGCAGGTGTGAACGACTCCAGCCGTCGTCGTGTGGGTTGCATGGACCATTCAGGAACGACATCGTGTCGAGCAGGTTTGACTCTTTTATTTTTGCAAATACGAAAGCGTTATTGTCGATCGGGTCGCTTTTCAGCTCCTCCTCCGCTGATCGTCAGCTGCCGGTGTCGTCGTCTTCCTCTGGGGCTCATTCTCAGGAAATTTTGTTGCTTTCTTCCACCTCTTCCTCTTGATCTTTCCTCCTTCTCCCCTTTTAAACACTGTGAGTAGATAGGCAAATTGTAAGCCGGTGTGTGAGCCACGCACCTGATCTCGATTGCTGCAGCGTCGCTCCCGGCACGCCCAACCTCTTCGTTCCGCTGTATTCCCCGCCTCCTGGCCGCCATCCTGAGCAGGGCCAAAGCGTGTCCTGCCCCGCCGTCGGCCCGTCGGCTCCGCCTCTCCACAGCAATTTTCCCCGAACCCGTGCTTCTTGTCAAGAAGATCCTGTCAATTTTGTTGAAAGGGTAAGTTATTCAATCCAATTGTTTACATTTTAGAGAGCAGTGCAAAAAAAAGGCTTCAAGAAAGTTAAGACAAGGCAAAAGAAGCAAAAGTGAGGGAGAAGGAAAGTGTTCGCCTTCGTTGAGAGCCCGAGAGACTGATTTAAGATCAGTTTGTTTTATTCTCTGCACTCTGGGACTGCCTGTGCTTAGAATTCTAAGACGATGCAGTCGTGTTAGAAGTTGGCAGTAGCTCGGGTTGCGTGATATAAACGGTATCACCATATGCGGAAACTGGATGCCGCATGCGAGCAAGGAACTTCACACACCAGTTTTCAAAGGTATGCCTGACTTGCTGTGATTTTGGTCTTTCGTATGCTAATCATTGTCAGTGGGTTGCCAGGTAGGGGATCCTTCTCCTCATTGTCTAACGATTCAATGTTTTGCATCCAGACAAAACTGTTGATGTGCAGATATAGTTTTATTCACTTTTATTTGATATTTGTATTATTGAGCTTTTGATTGATTGATTGAAACTTTTATTAGTAGCTTACACAGTCAGTTGGTTATTTATGCCTCATATAACGTACACTTATTCAGCCTGTTGTTCACTATTCTTTATTTATTTTAAATTGCCTTTCAAATGTCTATTCTCAGTGTTGGGTTTTATCAAATACATTTCCCCCAAAAATGTGACTTATATATGTATTTTTCCTTCTTTATCAATCAATCAATGTTTATTTATATAGCCCCAAATCACAAATGTCTCAAAGGACTGCACAAATCATTACAACCAGTGGGCAGGGAGACTTCACATCCAGTGGGACGCCAGTGACAATGCTGACTATGAGAAACCTTGGAGAGGACCTCAGATGTGGTGGTCTCCTTTATTTAGAATAGTACCGAAATCATTTTAGTACCAGTACCAAAATATTGGTATCTGTCACGCCCATGGGATCGTATTTTGTTTTGGTCGTGTTCGGTTTTGTTTTTTGGACATTATTTTCTGCTTTTGCACTTCCTTGTTTGCTTTGTTTCCATGCCAACCCATTAGTTTTCACCTGTCCCCATATCATGCACCTGCTTTCAATCACCATAGTATTATTTAAGCCACAGTTACCAGGTAGTCAGCCTGGCAACATCACCTCCTTCACACGACTACCACCTGCTACGCACTTTGCTCTGATCCATGTCTCGTTCACGTTTCCATGTCGAGTAAGTTTTTGTTTATAGTTCATAGTCAATTGCCTTTGTGCTAGTCTTTTTGTTTCCCTAGTCAGCTTTTTTACCGCCATTGTGCGCGCCTTTTGTTTGTTCCTGTTTTTAGTTAGTGTTAAAAAAAAGAAATGTTTTTACCTTCTCGCCGTTTCCACTCCATACGCTTTGCACCTTGGGAAAACTATCCTCATCCAAGTCCAGGTGTGACAGTATCGTTACAACACTAATACAAACTATAGATCAGGGGTTCTAAAATGGGGGTACGTGAGATTCTTTAAAAATATTCTAAAAAATAGCAACAATTCATAAAATCCTTTAGAAATATATTTATTGAATACTACTTCAACAAAATATGAATGTAAGTGTCAGGCTTTCCCCTGACAGTTTGTGTTTTAGTTTTTCCTATGTGTTTAGTATTTCCTGTCAAGTGCTCTTATTTTGTCTGTTTCCTGTTTTTTTTTCCCTATGTGCTGTTCTCCTTCAGCTGTGGCTGATTGGCACCTGGCCACACACGTTGTCAATCAGCCCGCTCATATTTTACCTGCTTTGTTCCTCCAGTCAGTGATGGATTATTGTCATGTCGATATCTCTCCTGTCGTGTCGTATGTTTGCAGCGTAGCGGTAAGCTATATTTTGTTAGATGTGTGTAGCTTACTGTTTTTTTGTTCCCTGCTTCCATTTTGTTTTCTAAGTACAAGTATGACTTCTGTTTTCCATGCTAAAGTACCTTTTTGTTTTCTAGCTCCCATGCTAGCTCTCTTAGTTTCTTATCCGCCCACCTGCGTGCTTTCTGTTTGTTCTTGTATAGTTTTAATTAAATCATGTTTTCCTATCAAATGCCTGCCTCCATCTCTGCATCTTGGGGTTCGACACCAACAAACTATGACAGTAAGTTTATAAACTGTGAAAAAAAAATGACAACAATGCAATATTCAGTGTTGACAGCTTTTTTTTGTGGACATGTTCCATAAATATTGTTAAAGATTTCTTTTTTGTGAAGAAATGTTTAGAATTAAGTTGATGAATCCAGATGGATCTGTATTACAATCCCCAAAGAGGGCAATTTAAAGGCCTACTGAAACCCACTACTACTGACCACGCAGTCTGATAGTTTATATATCAATGATGAAATATTAACATTGCAACACATGCCAATACGGCCTTTTTAGTTTACTGAATTGCAATTTTAAATTTTGCGCGGAAGTATCCTGCTAAAACGTCGCGGAATGATGACGCGTGCGTGTGACGTCACGCATTGTCGAGGACGTTTTGGTCCAGTACCGTTCACAGCTGTAAGTCGCCTCTTTTCATCGCATGATACCACAGTATTCTGGACATCTGTGTTGCTGAATCTTTTGCAATTTGTCCAATTAATAATGGAGACGTCAAAGAAGAAAGATGTAGGTGGGAAGCGGTGTATTGCGGCCGCCTTTAGCAACACAAACACAGCCGGTGTTTCCTTGTTTACATTCCCGAAAGATGACGGTGAAGCTTTACTATGGAACAGAGCGGTCAAGCGAACATGGTTCCCTACCACATGTCAACTGACAGGTTTCGGTGAGAAAATGGTGGTAATAAGTCGGCTCTTACTGTAGACATGAGTGGAGAGCTTGTGTACGTCGTTCCTCCTGCACGCACCCATCAAAGAGGCAGCTGCAACTCTCTTGCCTCCTCTCACCGGCCGCCCCCGACCGTCGGATGCTTCCACCGTTGTTGGAGGGAAAAAAAAAAATCTCAGCCCGGCCCCAACGGCTGCCTTCGCTTCGACTCGTCGAGAAACGTGGCTTCCTTCAGAAATACTGGCGGTCACCACACCCGTCCGTGCCCACACCACTCTGACTTTTAGGTACGACCAAATAATCTCACTAAAACAATAACACAATAAGCAGATAAGGGATTTTCAAGAATTATCCTAGTAAATGTGTCTAATAACATCTGAATCGCTGTGCCGTCTAGTTTTGTTTCTTTTTTCTAGTCCTTCACTCTGACTTTCCTCATCCACGAATATTTAATCCTCGCTCAAATTAATGGGGAAATTGTGGCTTTCTCGGTCCGAATTGCTCTCGCTGCTGGTGGCCATGATTATAAACAATATTCAGATATAAAGAGCTCCACAACCAGTGACGTCACGCGAACATCGTCTGCTACTTCCGGTACAGGCAAGGAATTTTTTTTATTAGCGACCAAAAGTTGCGAAAATATGGCAATATCGCGAAATGATCAAGTATGACATATATAATAGACCTGTTGTCCCCGTTTGAGTGAGAAAATCTGATTAATTCTATGTGTAGAAATCTTTATTTATAATTGAATCACTTGTTTATTTTTCAACAAGGGTTTGAGTTGTTTTTACATCTTTTTTTTTCCAAATAGTTCAAGAAAGACCACTACAAATTAGCAATAATTTGCACTGTTATACCATTTAATAAATCCGAAACTGATGACATAGTGCTTTATTTTACTTCTTTATCTCTTTTTTTCAACCAAAAATGCTTTGCTCTGATTAGGGGGTACTTGAATAAAAAAAAAATGTTCAAAGGGAGTACATCACTGAAAAAAGGTTGAGAACCACTGAACTATAGCTTACTTATCCTCCCCTAGGGAGGGGGGGGGCAGGGGGTTGCCCACATATGCGGTCCTCTCCAAGGTTTCTTATAGTCACTGTCACCGACGTCCCACTGTGAGTTTTCCTAACCCTTATGTGGGCTCTACCGAGGATGTCGTTGTGGTTTGTGCAGCCCTTTGAGACACTAGTGATTTAGGGCTATATAAATAAACATTGATTGATTGATTATCCTTGTAAAAAAAAAAAAAAGTTTACGGTTACAACACATTAAAGAAGGGTTTTTTCTCTACTTTTTACTGGATCCACGGTGCTCTCTGCAGTTGAGTAAATAAATTGTGCAGAAATAATTCTACTCGCATGGAAATAAAGCTGCTGTGTCAAACCTCTCTCTCTCTCTCTCCCTCTCTCTGCGTGTAGATCCCTCCCATCACCACCAGGGGGCTGCGTATATCGCGCGGTGCCAAAGAGCGGCTCCCCTCGTCCTGCGCCAGACGCGCGACGTGGACGCAAGACAAGCGAGGGGAGGGTGGTGGTGGTGGTGCGGGTGGGTCGGCTGGCTTGTACACACACCGGCGAAGCTTCATTTCCACCACACGGGATTTCATACACACGCCGCAGCCTTGCAGGGACGCGCTCCTGTTGAGTCCTGCCACCGTGGACGTGGACAGCAAAGGTAAGAAAGCACTTTTTTGTAAAAAAATTTCATGCATAATGTGCAGCTTTTTCATGGCAATTCGGTGCAACTTGTTGCCACTTGCACGCACTTCACTTTGTGCGTATTGGTGCAAAAGAATGCAGCGTGGAACGATGCGCAAGACAGCGGCGCTGCAGCCACTTGATGCGCTGTCAGGATGCGTTCTGTCGGGGGCAACTTGGACTTGTGCCACCGTGAAGAGACTTGTTCTGGAAGTGACTGAAACATGCAAAAGTGAACTGCTGTCATGTTCGTCCTGGCTGCACGCTGGATGCGTTTGCACACATTATCATCCCTAATTCGTCGTTGTACAGTTTAATGTGGCCCACATGGGTGTTCACTCTAGGTTGGACTCCACAGAATAATGAACACAATCGTGGGATGGTTGGCTTGCATTTAGTAGTTCGTCTTGCATATTCCAAGGGTTATGAACCAATAATGGACTCATGCATCTACACGCAAATCTACTCCCAAGTGGGCCAAACTGGTAAAATCACGGCAGGATAACATAAAAATAAAGACATTAGACTTTTTTCTTTGTTTAAAAATAGAACTAGCACATTTAAAAATTGTACAAGTCGTAATGTTTTTTTTTTGGTGTTGCGGTTAATAGTATTCTATTTTCATTTGTCGTTATTTATACTTTCTGAACACAATCATGGGATGGCTGGCTTGTATTCATTAGTTTGTCTTGCATATTTCAAGGGTTGTGAACCAATAATTCCCAATGCATGGACTCATGCATCCACATGCAAATCTATACTCCCACGTGGGCCTGTCTGGTAAAATCACGGCATGATAGCTTAAACATAAAGACAACTTTTGATTGTTTTATTTGTTTAAAAATAGAACTAGCATATTTAGAAATTGTACTAATCGAAATGTTTTATTTATTTTTTTTTTTTACACTTACATGTTGCGGTTAATAGTATTCCATCTTTATTTGTCATTATTTATACCTTCTCAACATAATCATAGGATGGTTGCCTCGCATTTATTAGTTTGTTTTGCATATGTCAAGGGTTATGAACCACTAATTCCCAATGCATGGATTCATGCATCTACATGCAAATCTATACTCCCAAGTGGGCCAAACTGGTAAAATCACGGCACGATAACGAAAAATGAAGACAAGTTTAGTTTTCTGTGTTTAAAAATAGAAATAGCACATTCTGAAATTGTACAAATCATGTTTTTTTTTGGTTTTACACTTACATGATGCTGTTAATAGTACTCTATCTTTGTCGTTATTTATACTTTCTGAACACAATCATGGGATGGCTGGCTTGCATTCATTAGTTTGTCTTGCATATTTCTAGGGTTGTGAACCAATAATTCCCAATGCATGGACTCATGCATCCACATGCAAATCTATACTCCCACGTGGGCCGGTCTGGTAAAATCACAGCATGATAACTTAAACATGAAGACAACTTTTGATTGTTTTATTTGTTCAAAAATAGAACTGGCATATTTAGAAATTGTACAAATCGAAATGTTTTATTTATTTATTTATTTTTTTTACACTTACATATTGCGGTTAATAGTATTCCATCTTTTTTTGTCATTATTTATGCATTCTCAACAAAATCATAAGATGGTTGCCTCACATTTATTAGTTTGTTTTGCATATGTCAAGGGTTATGAACCACTAATTCCCAATGCATGGATTCATGCATCTACATGCAAATCTATACTCCCAAGTTGGCCAAACTGGTAAAATCACGGCACGATAACGTAAAAATTAAGACAAGTTTAGTTTTCTGTGTTTAAAAATAGAACTATCACATTCTGAAATTGTACAGATCATGTTTTTTTTTTGTTTTACACTTACATGATGCTGTTAATAGTACTCTATCTTTATTTGTCGTTATTTATACTTTCTGAACACAATCATGGGATGGCTGGCTTGTATTCATTAGTTTGTCTTGCATATTTCAAGGGTTATGAACCAATAATTCCCAATGCATGGACTCATGCATCCACATGCAAATCTATACTCCCACGTGGGCCGGTCTGGTAAAATAACGGCAGGATAACTTAAACATAGACAACTTTTGATTGTTTTATTTGTTTAAAAATAGAACTAGCATATTTAGAAATTGTACAAATCGAAATGTTTTATTTTTTATTTTATTTTTTTTTACACTTACATGTTGCGGTTATTAGTATTCCATCTTTATTTGTCATTATTTATACTTTCTCAACACAATCGTAAGATTGTTGCCTCACATTTATTAGTTTGTTTTGCATATGTCAAGGGTTATGAACCACTAATTCCCAATGCATGGATTCATGCATCTACATGCAAATCTATACTCCGAAGTGGGCCAAACTGGTAAAATCACGGCACGATAACGTAAAAATTAAGACATGTTTAGTTTTCTGTGTTTAAAAATAGAACTAGCACATTCTGAAATTGTACAGATCATGTTTTTTTTTTTGTTTTACACTTACATGATGCTGTTAATAGTACTCTGTCTTTATTTGTTGTTATTTATACTTTCTGAACACAATCATGGGATGGCTGGCTTGTATTCATTAGTTTGTCTTGCATATTTCAAGGGTTATGAACCAATAATTCCCAATGCATGGACTCATGCATCCACATGCAAATCTATACTCCCACGTGGGCCGGTCTGGTAAAATCACGGCATGATAACTTAAACATAAAGACAACTTTTGATTGTTTTATTTGTTTAAAAATAGAACTAGCATATTTAGAAATTGTACAAATCGAAATGTTTTATTTATTTATTTATTTTTTTTACACTTACATATTGCGGTTAATAGTATTCCATTTTTATTTGTCATTATTTATACCTTCTCAACACAATCATAGGATGGTTGCCTCACATTTATTAGTTTGTTTTGCATATGTCAAGGGTTATGAACCACTAATTCCCAATGCATTGATTCATGCATCTACATGCAAATCTATACTCCCAAGTGGGCCAAACTGGTAAAATCACGGCACGATAACGTAAAAATTAAGACACGTTTAGTTTTCTGTGTTTAAAAATAGAACTAGCACATTCTGAAATTGTACAGATCATGTTTTTTTTGTGTTTTACACTTACATGATGCTGTTAATAGTACTCTATCTTTATTTGTCGTTATTTATACTTTCTGAACACAATCATGGGATGGCTGGCTTGCATTCATTAGTTTGTCTTGCATATTTCAAGGGTTATGAACTAATAATTCCCAATGGATGGACTCATGCATCTACATGCAAATCTATACTCCCAAGTGGGGCAAACTGTTAAAATCACAGCAAGATAACTTAAAAATAAAGAACATTTTAGATTGTTTTCTGAGTTTAAAAATTAGAACCTGCACATTCTGAAATTGTACAGATCATAATGGGTTGTTTTTTTTTACACTTACATGATGATGTTAATAGTATTCTCTCTTTATTTGTTGTTATTTATACTTTCTGAATACAATCATGGGATGAATGCCTTTCATTTATTAGTTATTCTTGCATATTTCAAGGGTTATGAACCAATAATTCCCAATGGATGGACTCATGCATCTACATGCAAATCTCTACTCCCAAGTGGGCCAAACTGGTAAAATCACGGCGAGATAACTTAAAAATAAAGACAACTTTAGATTGTTTTCTGTGTTTAAAAATAGAACCGGAACATTCTAAAATTGTACGGACCGTAATGTTGCTGTTGTTTTTTTACACTTACATGTTGCGGTTAATAGTATTATATCTTTATTTGTCGTTATTTTAGTTTCTGAACACAACCATGGGATAGCTGGCTTGCATTTATTAGTTTGTCTTGCATATGTCAAGGGTTACAAACCAATAATTCCCAATGCATGGATTCACGCATCTACATGCAAATCTACTCCCAAGTGGGCCAAACTGGTAAAATCAAGGCAGGATAACTTAAAAATAAAGACAACTTTTGATTATTTTCTTTGTTTAAAAATAGAACTAGCACATTCTGAAATTATACAGATCATAATGTTTTTTTTTTTGTTTTTTGTTTTTACACGTACATGTTGTGGTTAATAGAATTATATCTTTATTTGTCTCTTATTTATACTTTCCGAACACAATCATGGGATGGTTGTCTTGCATTTATTAGTTTGTATTTGCATATTTCAAGGGTTATGAACCAATAAATCCTAATGCATGGATTCATGCATTTACATGCAAATCTATATTCCCAAGAAAGCTGGACTGGTAAAATCACGGGGGGATAACTTAAAAATAAAGATAAATTTAATTTTTTTCTTTGTTTAAAAATAGAACTAGCACATTCTGAAATTGTAATTTAATCATGTTTTTGTTTTTTTTACACTTACATGTTGGGGTTATTAGTATTCTTGTCATGATCCGTCTCCCGGATCTGACAGTTTTTGTTCTTGAGTCCTTTTGTGTGTTTTGATTATTTTTGGACTGTTCCGATCCCTTAGTTTGTGTGTGCACTTCCTGTTTTGGAAACCATGGTTTCCTATTTGTCCCAGCTGCTATGCTTTTTACGCACACCTGAGGGCAATTGTTACGTTAGTATTTAAGCCTGCATTCTTCCTCAGTCCGTCCTTGGTTCGTCATTTGCTACATGCAACAGTCACGTTTTGGTTTATCTAAGTCCTTGTTTGTTCGCTAAGTCTTGTCTTAGCTTCGGGGCGTTCGGCACGCTCTTTTTGGACTGTTTGGACTCCCTGCTAATTTTAGCATTAGCTTCCCGTGCGTAGGCGCGCCGTTTCTTTTCTGCTTTGCACAAGGGTTTGTTACCTTTTTTGTATATTAAAATCAGCTGTTACCAGCTATCCTGCCTGTCTGGTCCTGCTGCATCTGGGGGTGACACCTTCGGGCATCAATATGCGTTCCAAACGTGACAATTCTATCTTTATTTGTCATTATTTATACTTTTTAAACACAATCATGGGATGGTTGGCTTGCATTTATTAGTTTGTCTTGCATATTTCAAGGGTTATGAACCAATAATCCCCAACGCGTGGATTTATACATGCTTTATATCAGGGATGTCAAACTCATTTTAGATCGGGGGCCACATGGAGAAAAATTTACTCCCAAGTGGGCCGGACTGGTAAAATCAAGTCAGGATAACTTAAAAATAAAGACAACTTTATATTGTTTTCTTTGTTTAAAAATAGAACTAGCACATTCTGAAATTGTACAGATCATAATGTTGTTGTTTTTTTCAACCAATCAATCAATGTTTACTTATATAGCCCTGAATCACAAGTGTCTCAATGGGCTGCACAAGCCACAATGAAATCCTTGGCTCAGATCCCACATTAGGGCAAGGAAAAACTCAACCTAACGAGACAATAAATCTTGGAGGGGACCGCAGATGTGGGGATCCCCCCTGGGTGACCGGTGCAATGGATGTTGAGTGGATCTAGCATACTATTGTGAAAGCCCAGTCCATAGTGGATCTAGCATAATAGTGAGAGTCCAGTAAGTAGCAGGAGAACATCCCCAACGAGACAGGTCAGCAGCGCAGAGACATCCCCAACCGATGCACAGGTAAAATCACGGCACGATAACTTAAAGATAAAGAAAAGATCATCAGGACTCCACGTCCTCTTATCCGAGAAATCGCAAAAAGCCGCTGCCTGACCAGGGCTCACAAAATCTGCAGAGACTCCTCCCACCCCCACCAAGGACTGTTTTCACTTTTGGACTCTTGAAAGAGGTTCCACAGCCTCTATAGCAGAACTTCCAGGTTCTGTAACAGCTTCTTCCCTCAGGCCATAAGACTCTTGAACGCATCATAATAATCCCCTCAATTCCCCCCCAAAAACAGATGAAGTGGCTGGAGTATAAAGACAATATAACATACATCCATAAACCTGGATGCATATGCAAAAGTGCAATATATTTATCTGTACAGTAATATATTCATATCTGCATTTTATTGCTCTTTTGTCCTGCACAACGACGAGCTAATGCAACACAATTTATTTCTTATCTGTACTGCAAATTTCATTTGAATGAAAATAAAAGTAAGTCTAAAGAGTCTTAAAAATAGAACAGGCACATTCTGAAATTGTACAAATCATGTTTTTTTTTTACACTTACATGGTATTATATCTGTCGTTATTTATGCTTTCTGAATAAATGATGTGATAATGTTCGTGGTTAGATTCCACAGTGTGTCAGCTTAATGAACACAATCGTGGGATGGCTGGCTTGCATTTAGTAGTTTGTCTTGCATATTCCAAGGGTTATGAACCAATAATTCCTAATGCATGGACTTATGCATGCTTTATATGAAGGGTGTCAAAGTCATTTTAGCTCAGAGGCCGCATGGAGAAAATTACATTCTCAAGTGGGCCGGACGCATGCATCCACATGCAAATCTATACTCCCAAGTGGGCCAAACTGGTAAAATCATGGCATGATAACTTAAAAATAAAGACAACGTCAGAATTTTTTCCTTGTTTAAAAATAGAACTAGCACATTCTGAAATAGTACAAATTTAATTTTATTAACGACAACCCCTGGAGATGCAGCATCTCGTTTTCAACTTAGGACAAGTTACACAACAAACAATTACAATCATTCAAGACAATTTTTCTCAGCTCACACAACTCTCTCACAATTTTACAATATTTACAATAGAATAACACATAATGCAGTAACATAAATTTGTTATTAAATTCCAACCAAGGGCATACTACATACAGTGGCATTCAGTTTTGAGATAGAGTAATAATAAATTTTAAAGGGACCAATGGTTGATAATCATAGTCATAATGTTGTTTTTTTATAGTTACATGTTGCGGTTAATAGTATTCTATCTTTATCTGTCGTTATTTATATTTTCTGAATAAATGATATGATAATGTTCATCAGTCAACTCATTGGTGTTAATTTCTTAATCAATCAAGACCAAAAAATATCTTAATGAAATTACAGGATGCTATTAATGCTGTTAGCATCAATTTATTTATGTTTTTTTTTACATTTGGAGCATCATCTACAACGATACAAAGAATTGCTATTGCGACATCTAGTGGACACATTTAGAACAGCAGTTCCGTTCATTCAAAACATTTCGGCTCATTTTTATACTTAGCAAACTCATCCCTAAAATACAAAATAAAATAAAACTTGTTCGCGGTTTAACACCACTGAGCGAAACAGACTCAATTACTCCGCTGTGACATATCTGTGGAATTTGTGAAACTGAAACAGTACAAAAATAATGCTATGGTAAGTTAATAATATTAACACAGACACTCGTAGACGTGTTAGCATGTCAGCTGATGCTAACGACGCTAGGGGGACTACATTACCATAGCGCGTACAAATATGCATGAAAACACTCCTACAGACATAACTCATTGGCTGTATTAGTAAGTAAGAATTGTTTTAGTTATATTGTAAAACTTAGAAACGTCGCTTGGAGTTAGGAATGAAGAGTCCATCAAGTAGAAACTCTTCGGATGGCTTGAAGACTAAAATATCGTTACTCATTTTAATACTTAGCAAACTCATCCCGTGGGCTGGATAAAACCTGTTCGCGGGCTTGATTCGGCCCTCGGGCCGTACATTTGACACCCCTGCTTTATATGAAGGGTCATCATTAGTGGATATTATCGTATTGGCAGAGGTTTGTAGTGTGCACTTTTGACCGAGTCACTATAGGACTTCTATGTATGTGTCAGGGTACTTAACGCTGAGCTAAGTGCTATTTGGGGGTTGGGAGGAGTCGTTCCTCAAGCCGATCAATCCTTGGCTTACATTTTTTGAATCAAGAGAAGGGGAGTGTCAAAAGAGCGATGCCTCTATGTAGGAAGGCCATGACCTTTTACTGACCCCTTGCCGTGGGGTAGGACGGTGTAAAAGGACACTTGAAATCCAAGAGCCAATGGAAATTCTGAACTATTTCACACAAAAGGTCCAAACTTGGTTTGTGTTGAAAGATGACGATTAGGGCTGTGTATCTTCCGGCACTGCGTGATTTTCTCACTTCAAAATCAATACTTTTATTTATTTATTTATTTTTTTTTTTTTAATAATTTGCGTGCTAGTTCTTTGATTAATTAGATTCCTCCGAAGAATAGATAAGCAACTCTGGTAAATTTCTATGTTACTTAAAAGAAAACTGGAAAAGAAAAATGTTTATTAAACAAAACCAAAGTAAATCTGTACTGGAAATATGATCATCGACAACAACAATGTGATTTGCCTGAGTGGTTGGACAGGAAAAAAAATAAATAAATAAAAATAAATATATATATATATATATATATATATATATATATATAATTATATATATGTATATATATGTGTGTATGTATGTATATATGTGTGTATATATGTGTGTATGTATGTATATATATGTGTGTATGTATGTATATATATGTGTGTATATATATGTGTATGTATATACATATATATATATATATATATGTATGTATGTGTGTATATATGTGTATGTATATATATATATGTATGTATGTGTGTGTATATATATATGTAGTGTATATGTATGTATATATATATATATATATATATATATATATATATATATATATATATATATATATATATATATATATATATATATATGTATGTATGTATGTATGTGTATATATATATATTTATATATATATATGTGTGTGTGTGTATATATATATATATATATATATATATATATATATATATATATATATATATATATATATATATATATATATATATATATACACATATATGTGTACATATATATATTTGTGTATATATATATATGTATGTGTATATATGTATAATCAATCCAAAAAACCCTACACAGCAATACCTTAACAATAGAATCCAATTCCAAAACCAAACCTGACCCAGCGACACTCAGAACTGCAAATAACAGAGCAATTGAAAGGAGACGAAAACACGACTCAGAACAAACCAAAAGTAGTGAAACAAAAATGAATATTATCAACAACAGTATCGAAATTAGTTATAATTTCAGCATAGCAGTGATTAAAAATCCCTCATTGACATTATCATTAGACATTTATAAAAAAAAAAGATCAATAGTGTCACAGTGGCTTACACTTGCATCGCATCTTATAAACTTGACAACACACTGTGTCCAATGTTTTCATAAAGATACAATAAGTCATATTTTTGGTTTGTTTAATAGTTAAAATAAATTTACATTATTGCCATCCATCCATCCATCCATTTTCTACCGCTTATTCCCTTTCGGGGTCGCGGGGGGCGCTGGCGCCTATCTCAGCTACAATCGGGCGGAAGGCGGGGTACACCCTGGACAAGTCGCCACCTCATCGCAAGGCCAACACAGATAGACAGACAACATTCACACTCACATTCACACACTAGGGCCAATTTAGTGTTGCCAATCAACCTATCCCTAGGTGCATGTCTTTGGAGGTGGGAGGAAGCCGGAGTACCCGGAGGGAACCCACGCTTTCATGGGGAGAACATGCAAACTCCACACAGAAAGATCCCGAGCCTGGATTTGAACCCAGGACTGCAGGAACTTCGTATTGTGAGGCAGACGCACTAACCCCTCTGCCACCGTGAAGCCCACACACCGTGAAGCCCACATTATTGCCATCAGTTGATAAAACATTGTCCTTTTCAATTATAAAATCGTTAAAAAAAATAAAAAAATATAATACTCTGCTAGCATGTCAGCAGACTGGGATGGATCCAGCTGAAATCCTATGTATTGAATGAATACAGAATCGTTTTGAATCGGAAAAATATCGGTTTTAAATCGAGAATCGCGTTGAATCGAAAAAATCGATATATTATCGAATCGCGACCCCAAGAATCAATATTGATTCAAATTGTGGGACACCCAAAGATTCGCAGCCCTAATATATATATATATATATATATATATATATATATATATATATGTATGTGTGTATGTCTTATTTGGATTATCCAGAGAATAGTGCTCGATACCGTGTTAGAGCACAATATGTATGTGTGGGGAAAATCACAAGACTACTTCATCTCTACAGAACTGTTTCATGAGGGGTTCCCTCAATCGTCAGGAGAGAAAATCTCCTGACGATTGAGGGAACCCCTCATGAAACAGTTCTGTAGAGATGAAGTAGTCTTGTCATTTTTCCCACACATATGTATATATATGTAATAATACATATAAATATACTTACTGGGAGTCAAATATAGTGAACAGTGTACCTACAAAAATACAGTATATACCTACACACTCAAAGTTTGTACATCCACACGCACATTCAATGTACAAACATACATTTACACATACTGTACATATACATTCACTGTAAAAAACATATACACGTACATGTACGTATACAACCACTATTCAAACATACTGTACATATACACATACATGTACATTCACTGTACAAACATACATATACACTTACTTTACATATATATGTATATGTACATACACACACACACACACATTTATATATATATACATGTATGTATGTATGTATGTATTTATGTATGTGTGTGTGTATGTACATATACATATATATTTAAAGTAAGTGTATATGTATGTTTGTACAGTGAATGTACATGCATATGTACTGTATGTTTGAACAGTGGTTGTATATGTACATGTACGTGTATATGTATGTTTTTTACAGTGAATGTATATGTACAGTGTGTAAATGTATGTTTGTGCAGTGAATGTATGTGTATATGTACAGTATGTTTGAACAGTGGTTGTATATGTACGTGTATATGTATGTTTGTACAGTGAATGTACATGCATATGTACTCTATGTTTGAACAGTGGTTGTATATGTACATGTACGTGTATATGTATGTTTGTACGGTGAATGTGCGTGTGGATGTACAAACTGAGTTTGTAGGTATATACTGTATTTTTGTATGTACACTGTACACTATATTTGACTCCCAGTATGTGCGGGAGCCAGAGTACGGCAAAATGGAACCAAGCCTGGGGAGTTTAAGAGTTGTGTTCCTGTTGAAGCAGATCCGCCAGTGGCATTTTGCTACAGTAAATCAGGCGGCATCGTCTAGCAAATACTGCATATTACGCCTGCATCAAGTATCCCAAGCGGGAATGCCGGTGTTGTGCACTAATGGTTTAAACAATGTGTACATTATAGGGGCCATGTAGCAACCCAGCAGGCACAGTGGGCTGATTGTGATTGATGGCGCCGACGTGAACGCGTTCCCGCATCCGAACAAGCCGGCTCACACTTCCCTTCTTCCCCCCGCGTTGACAACAAATCATGCTCGTTTTTGTTGTTGCTTTGATAAGCCATAAGCAAGTCGTGGGGTAATATTCACCTTGTGTACACCGCAACTTCAATCCCACGCCGGTCCCGACAGATTTATGTCTTCCCCGGTAATTCAAGCCAACTCGTAGCCGGTCCGGCTCTCCTGAGCGGAAAAAAAAAAATCCTTTAAAGCAGCCCTCAGTTGTGAAGACATTGATTACCGTTTACCAAGCTGGAACATCAATGCGGTGTTAAAGCAGAGGTGGCGGCTGATAGATGGCGGTGGTGTGGCAGTAAAAATGACAGATACACCGGGGGACCTTTTAGGGGGAGGGGGCTCGCGATTAAGCCTGCTAATTGATCCGAAGGACTCACGACTGGGGGGAGCTGAGAGTGCTCGCTCCTCGCCTGATGGCTTGTCGGCGGTCAGGGACAGTCAGCCCTCAGTCACTTCATTAGACCCCCAACCACCCAGACCCCATCACCCTCCCTCAGGGCGTTTGCTGCTTCAACCGTTTTAACTCTGGAGCCCCGCTATGGAGTCAGACAGCTGAGGGCTGCGGACTCGTGCTGCGGTTTGCCTCTCCTTGGCTTGATTACAACAGCATCATGACTCTCTAGCCCAAGGTTCGGCAACCCGGAACGTAGAAAGAGCCAAATTGGACCAAAAACACACAAAAATATATTGTCTAGAGCTGCATAAAATGAAAAGTCTTATGTAAGTGTTATAATGAAGACAACACATGATGTACATAGGTCAAAGTTCGACTTCCAGGTGTCGTTGAGGAGGGAGGGAGGTCAAAAGCGTCCGTCTTTGAGAGTCCTCATGGGATGTTTTCAGAACAGCCTGCTCCTGTTGTTGCAATATCAAGGCCATTCGAGGAAGTCAAATCGTAGATTAGGATTTTTGTTTTTCCACGAACAGACTTTATGATGGCTTGTATGTTCTAGTCGTTAATACATACTAACTCACAAATAAATGGAAATAAAAGTCATCTTACAGTCGATGTCATGGCTGTCGTGAGTTTCCAGTCATTTCTACAACTCTTATTTTTTTTTGTGACAACCATACTTGTTGGTCACAGAAAAACATTAATGAAGTTTTGTTATTTTATTAATTTATTATGGGTCTACTGTAAATGTGAGCAAATCTACTGGGTCAAAAAGTATACAAACAGCAATGTTAATATTTAGTTCCATGTCCCTTGGCAAGTTTCACTTCAATAAGGCACTTTTGGTAGCCAAATCCACAAACTTCTAAAAAGCTTTTGGTGGATTTTTTGACCACTCCTTTTGACAAAATTGGTGCAGTTCAGCTAAATGTTAGTTTTCTGACATGGACTTGTTTCTTCAGCATTATCCACACGTTTAAGTTAGGACTTTGGGAAGGCCATTCCGTAAACTTAATTCTAGTTTAATTTAGCCACTCCTTTACCACTTTTGACGTGTGTTTGGGGTTCAGGTCAGGACTCTGTGCAGGCCAGTCAAGTTCATCCACACCAGACGCTGTCATCCATGTCTTTATGGACCTTGCCTTGTGCACTGGTGCACAGTCATGTTGGAACTATCTGAGCTCCTAAAAGCGGCCATTTCTTTCACAAATGTTTGTAGAAACTGTCTCCGTGCCCAAGTGCTTGATTTTATACACCTGTGGTCTGGCCAAGTGATTAGTACACCTGATTCTGATCATTTGGATGGGTGGCCAAATACTTTTGGCAATATAGTGTATGTATAAATAGAGTATATTCCTTAAATTCACACAAACACAAAGCACAAACCGTGAGCTATAAGGACTGCGGAACCTCCCCATGAGTTTGACTCACCTTCCATTTACAGCTTGCCATTTTATAAGATAGCGGCTCTACCCTTAATGAAGACAATTGATACCATTCGCAATTAGTATCTGTATCATGTGATGTTCACTGGAAAACTTTACCAAAGAGAACTAATTAGTTATTAGTTCTCTTATTCGTTGAACTTATTTTTATCGAACTCTCGAGTTTCAACTGGCGCATGCATGTTGGTTGAAAGGCCCACCTTGACTTAAAATATCTAAAGTTAACTAAACTTATTTTATTATTATTATTATTATTATGGGGTTTTAATTAGAGATGTCCGATAAATGCTTTAAAATGTAATATCGGAAATTATCGGTATCTGTTTCAAAAAGTAAAATGTATGACTTTTAACAACGGCGCTGTACAGAGTGGTACACGGAAGTAGGGAGAAGTACAGAGCGCCAATAAACCGTGCCGGCCCAATCCCATAATATCTACGGCTTTTCACACACAAAAGTGAATACAAGCATACTTGGTCAACAGCCATACAGGTCACACTGAGGGTGGCCGTATAAACAACTTTAAGACTGTTACAAATATATGCAACACAGTGAGCCCACACCAAACAAGAATGACAAACACATTTCGGTAGAACATCCACACCGTAACACAACATAAACACAACAGAAAAAATACCCAGAACCCCTTGCAGAACTAACTTTTCTGGGCCGCTACAAAATACATTATTATGACTTCAATAATAAATATGGCAGTGCCATGTTGGCATTTTCTTTCCATAACTTGAGTTGATTTATTTTGGAAAACCTTGTTGCATTGTTTAATGCATCCAGCGGGGCATCACAACACAATTAGGCATAATAACGTGTTAATTCCCTTTTAACACAATGTTTTTAAAAAGCAAAGAAATAATATATGAATAAAAAAATATCTGTGAAAAAAATATTTATATAGCGCTTTTCTCTAGTGACTCAAAGCACTTTTACATTGTAAAACCCAATATCTAAGTTAAATTTAAAGCAGTGTGGGTGGCACTGGGAGCAGGTGGGTAAAGTGTCTTGCCCAAGGACACAACGGCACTGTCTAAGATAGCGGAAGCGGGGATCGAACCTGGAACCCTCAAGTTGCTGGCAAGGCCACTCTACCAACCGAGCAATACCGCCCCAATTATCTGTTATTAATTGGTATAAAAAATGTTTCTTCTTAATATCGTTTTTGGTCTATTTTTCAATCGTTGCTGAGAATTTCTTTTTCGAGAGATTTCTCCAATACTTTTGGTCACTCTTTCTTTATTAAAAACGCCAGGCAACAAATGTAAGCCTCTATTTCTGGTGTTATTGTAGACTGTACTCGTATTTAGAGACTCTTTACTTCGGTCACTCCGAGTCCACAGCGAACTGCCAGCTGCTGATAGCCTGAGGTCACACTTGCTGTGCCTCTCCTTAAAAGCTGCCACTGTCCGCTTACGTTTTGTAGATGGCTGTCCGCTGGTAAATGTGGGATATATTAAAATATATCCACGTCACACACTTTGTCAGGAAACGGTCCCCAGGTGTCCAAATTCCTCTTGAGAAAACACAAAAGTGTAATATATCGCACCTTTTAGGGACTAATCGATAGAGGAGAAGTCTTCCTCTATTGATTGCAATGTTTGTGCCCGTGAGGATTGAAGCCTGGTCCCCACGGGACCCCATGGGGTGGATCCCATCTCAGGTCATGGACCTCACCTAAATATATATATATATATATATATATATATATATATATATATATATGTATGTATATATATATATATATATATATATATATGTATGTATGTATGTATGTATGTATGTATGTGTGTGTGTGAACATATATATATATATAGTTATATATATATATATAAGGTGATTTAAAAATACAAAAACAAATTGATATATATATTTTTTTTATTATTAAAATGTTGAAAAATGTATTTAAAAATATATATGCAAACACATACATACATTATTACATACAGTAGATATACATTTATATATAAACATACATATAAAAATAAATATATATTTCTATATATATATGTATGTGTATATATATGTATATGTGTATATATGTGTATATATATACATACATATATATATATATATATATATATATATATATATATATATATATATATGTATGTGTATATATGTATATATGTGTGTGTGTGTATATATGTATATATGTGTGTGTGTGTATATATGTATATATGTGTGTGTGTGTATATATGTATATGTATATATATGTGTGTGTATATATGCATATGTATGTGTATATATGTATATATGTATGTGTATATATGTATATGTATGTGTATACATATATATGTATGTGTATACATATATATGTATATGTATACATATATATGTATGTGTATAAATATATATGTATGTGTATATATATGTGTGTATGTATATATATATATATATATATATATATGTGTATATATATATGTATGTATGTGTGTATTTATGTATGTGCATATATAAATATACATACATATAGGTTTTTTTTTACATATGTGTTTATATATATATTCATGTTTATGTATTAATGTATGTACATATATGTATGTGTTTGCATGTATATTTTTAAATAGATTTTTCAACATTTTAATAAAAACAAAATATATATATATAATATAAAAAATACAAACAAAATAAATATATATATATATATATATATATATATATATATATATATATATATATATATAATTTCTTTTATTATTTTTTTTAATTGCCTTTTCTTTTAATTAACCATTACAAGTAAGAATCCCGATTCATTCAAAAATCTATTATTTCTTGACACCCCTAGCTATTATAGTTACATTCTAGCCTTCTCAGTAACACGCACCTCATGCTGGGCTCATGGTGAGATGATAAATGTTCACCATATGTCTTGTAGTCATCATGGAGACTACAATCATGCTCTGACACAATAATGATGATAATGGGCATAATACTGTAGCTTTTATTTTTATTTTTTTTCCAAAGCAGCTTACATGTTTCCACTTAAGCATAATGTCTTTGCAGCATTACAGCTATGCACCGTTGGACATTTTTTAAAAGGTTGCCGGCAGGTGACGTGATTGTGTAATAGCAGGAACAACAAAAGAACAACAAGCAAGGCGATGCGGCGCCAAGACTCTGACAGCTGCTGAGTCCATCTGTCCCCATGTGTGATGCCGCAAACTCCATTGCTAAGCGCTCGCCGGGGTCAGGCCGCTAACCTCGCCGCAGACGTGAAACGCAATCTCGTCGCTCACTTTGAAGCGTGGATCCGTTCATTTAAGGGTGTTTGGCCGTTTAATTAAACTCCTCTGTATATTTCATCTTCTTTTTTACGAGGGTTTAACGCTTCAAAGTGAAAAATGACAATTATCTTTTCACATCCAAAAGACTGCAGGATTTCTTTTGAGCGGCCGGGTGGTTTCTCTGCATTTCATTTCTCTGCATAGCTGATAACCTTTTTACAGTAAGAATGTTTTTTTTTGCATTAATCTTATTTGTAACAACTCTGAATCAATCAACAACAAAAGATATTGTATTATTGTTTTAAAAAAAATATATACTGTAGATGCCCCCATCTGTTTTACATAACTACTATAGAAAAGCAAAGGGATGGACACTTCTCTTATTGCCTTATTTGTATTGGACTTTATAAAATGTTTGGGTAAATTTTTATGAAACAAAACCAGCTTTCAATTAAGTAAAACTAAATATTGATCAGAGCTGTTTGTTTATTTTTTGGAGGAATGTGATAAAAAGGGCTGTGAATCTCTGGACACCACACGATTCGGCTCAATTCTTGGAGGTAACAGATTCAAAGTTAATACTTTTTTAATAATATTCTGTGCCAGTTCTATGATTAACTACATTCTCCCATGAAATAAACAGCTTTGATGAATTTGTATATTAACAGAAAACTGGTTTTGTTGCATTAAATTATACCCAAACATTTAACAAAGTCAAATACAAATAAGGCAACAAGAGACGTGTCAAACACTTCTCTTTTCCCTAAAGTAAATCTGTACAGCAGATATAGATCATCTACATCAACACTATGACTTGCCTGTGTGGCTGGACAGGACAGATTAAAAAATAAATGAATTAATAAAAAAATGAAAAATAAAGTTGATTATTTTATTATTTATAATCGACTAAGAAACGTTACAAATCAGGGTTGTATGGTATACATACAGTAGTATAGTACCGCGATACTAATAAATCATATTCGGTACTATACCGCCTTTGAAAAGTACTGGTCCACCACCACCGCCCCCGCACTCCTGTCGTCGTCACGATGTGTCTTTGCTGGTTTACAAGCAGATGAGCATTTCCGGCAGTGCACAATCACTGAGTACTTACAAGCAGACACAATGTGTAGACAGAAAAGGGAGAACGGAAGCATTTTGGCTTAAAAAGTAACGATAACACTGAAACGACCTCAGGAAGAGGTGCTTCAAGATATGGTTAGCTAGTGACGGAGATAGATATTTACATATATCCATATTTAAGAGTTATTTCTTTATATTCATAGTCTTATTTGAAAACAGCTAGTGTTTTTCCATTTGTTCTCTTTTTGGTTGTCCGCTAGTAAACTGCGTGTGTTAACCTTGAAGCTTTAGGAATGTAAGGAGTAGCCATACTCCCTTCTTATCTCTTCCTGTCCCAGGCTTAGCAGAACAACAGATATGTGTATTCGTTCGGGTAGGTGTGGGCGGGGGAGATATGGAAGAAGACAGCGCGTCCGTAGGGTTTTCAGATTATCTCGGTGGCGCGAATTGAACGTGTTGTTTTTTTAGGTTGGTCTCTCCAAAGCTTTGGAATAAATTGCAAAATACCTATTCTGTTCTGGGTTATCATTTAAAATCAGCTTATGTGTCATCAAAAGAACTTGGGATTGACCAGCAACTTAAATTCCTTCGGAGGAACATCTGGTCCAAACGCAACAATTAATTGAACAAATTGCAAAAGATTCAGCAAACACAGATGTCAAGAATACTGTGGAATTATGCGATTAAAGCAGACTTATAGCTAGGATCGGGGCTGGAACAAAATGTCCGCTACAATCCGTGACGTCACGTCATCATACCGCGACGTTTTCAACAGGATACTTTGCGCCAAATTTAAAATTGCAATTTAGTAAACTAAAAAGACCTTATTGGCATGTGTTGCAATGTTAATATTTCATCATTGATGTATAAACTATCAGACTTTGTGGTCGGTAGTAGTGGGTTTCAGTAGGCCTTTAAGGTTTGTAGATAAACACTTTCTGTGTGAATAACTAATTGTACAACATGTATTTTTGCAGCTTATTCGGTGTGGTGTATATTTGGAATAATATGTTTCCCCTTAAAATTTAGTGATGGTGGCTAATATACTGGTGCAGTCTGGAAAATACGGTATTAACTGTCACACAAGTGTAAAAAAAAAATGGTTGCTTAGCTGCTAAGTCAAATTTCAACAAACTAAAACATGGGTGTCAAACTCTGGCCCGCCGTGTAATTTAATTTGGCCCTTGAGGCAATATCAATTTAGCATTCGAGCTGGCCCGCCGGTGTTATACAGCGTCGGTGCCGCTGTAACACAGCATTCACCGCTAATACTCATACTTGCCAACCCTCCCTAATTTTCCCGGTGGACTCCCGAAGTTCGGTGCCCCTCCCAAAAATCTCCCGGGGCAACCATACCCCCGAATTTCGACCGATTTACACCTGGACAACTATATTGGGGGCGTGCATTTAAGGCATTGCCTTTAGCGTTCTCTACAACCTGTCGTCACGTCCGCTTTTCCTCCATACTAACAGTGTGCCACATATTTGTGGCTTTTACACACACACACACGCACAAGTGAATGCAATGCATACTTGGTCAACAGTCATACAGGTCACAGTGAGGGTGGCCGTATAAACAACTTTCGCACTTTTACAAATATGCGGCACACTGTGAACCCACACCAAACAAGAATGACAAACACATTTCGGGTGAACATCCGTACCGTAACAGAACAGAACAAATACCCAGAACCCCTTGCAGCACTAACTCTTCCGGGAAACTTCCAGCAAGCTGACCAATAATTGTTTTATTTATGCATTTTCTCTTGCTACTTCAAAGCTTGAATGTTTGGTTCATTCATTATTGTTCTTTTATTTTCAAATTTATTATTAGCCTGTGGAAAAAATTTGATATTTACCTCAGAAGATTGCAAATAGAAAAAAAGGCTTAAAATTAGTATTTAAATTTGGTATTTTTTTTATTATTATTATTATTTGAAACTGGATTTTGCATGTCACTAAAGTTAAATAAGCCTTGCTTGTTCAATATTTAATGCAAAACGTGTTTGGGTCCCTATTAAAAGGTTAATTTGTTCAACCTTTGTTCCGTTTAAAATTTTGGCCCACTCTGTATTTGAGATTGACACCCCTGAACTAAAATAGGAAAATTGCACAATATTTTGACAACATTGCTCGACCGTGTCGTTTGTTTACATTCGTCATCGCTTAGACAGGCATGACGATGGTGGCGTTCGGTTCATTACAGATTGCAATGTTGCTCACCCCACGCTTATGCCAGTTTTTAAGTGGGCCTTCTTTTACATTAATCAATCAATCAATGTTTATTTTTATAGCCCTAAATCACAAGTGTCTCAAAGGGCTGCACAAACCACTACGACATCCTGGGAAGAATTTGAGATATAGTCTGTTGTTGAATGTTTAGTGCTCTGCTTTAGTCCCAAAATAGCCTTTATTGTTCAGTTCTCACGATGCCACGCCATTCCCTCTATCAGTTTTTCCGGAAACTGTGATTTCCTGGAGGCAGAGTTCCGTCCCTGAGGACGAGATCCTGCATCCAGCCTTTGCTGGTTTGCTGGGTTTAGACCTGCAGTCGCTGGACATGGAAGTAGAGCCGCTTTGTGACCAGACACTTATTCCTCTCGACGTCACGGTTCGCCGAGTCTCCGGATGAGCTGATGTTGTTTTTTTTGCACTGCCTTTTTGCACCACTGCCATCTTTCGAAGGCAAAGAGCGGCCGCCAAGGTCGAGCAGGTCAAGTCAATTTTTATTAAAAGCAAGAGTGAAAAAAAAACAAAAAAAAACCCCACTTTTTTTTATTTTTATCATTCTTCCTTGGCTCTACCTTCAGGTCATTTATTTCACATTAAAATAATAGGGTCGTATCCTTCTGAGAATCACCGTTCTCTGTAGTAGACATTTTTGTATTTGCATGTATTTTTCCTCTTGAAATGTGTAAGAAATTCACCCAAAAAAGTATAAATAATACAGTATTTTTCGGAATACAAGTCGCACCTGCCGAAAATGCATAATAAAGAATGGAAAAAAAACATATACCGTATTTTTCGGACTATAAGTCGCAGACTTATACTCAGGAGCGACTTATGTGTGAAATTATTAACACATTACCGTAAAAAATAAAATATTGTTTAGCTCATTCACGTAAGAGACTAGACCAGGGGTCGGGAACCTTTTTGGCTGAGAGAGCCCATCCATCCATTTTCTACCGCTTATTCCCTTTCGGGGTCGCGGGGGGTGCTGGCGCCTATCTTAGCTACAATCGGGCGGAAGGTGGGGTACATCCTGGACACGTCGCCACCTCATCGCAGGGCCAACACAGATAGACAGACAACATTCACACTCACATTCACACACTAGGGCCAATTTAGTGTTGCCAATCAACCTATCCCCAGGTGCATGTCTTTGGAGGTGGGAGGAAGCCGGAGTACCCGGAGGGAACCCACGCATTCACGGGGAGAACATGCAAACTCCACACAGAAAGATCCCGAGCCTGGATTTGAACCCAGGACTGCAGGAACTTCGTATTGTGAGGCACACGCACTAACCCCTCTGCCACCGTGAAGCCCGCTGAGAGAGCCATGAAAGCCAAATATTTTAAAATGTATTAACGTGAGAGCCTTATAATATTTTTAACATTGAATACAACTGACAGGTTCAAACACTGATGACATTTATTAAACAGACTAGAAGCAAGGAATCAAACGGAGACTTGATTTAATTTAGCTCAATGTGGAGAAACCTTGTACAGTGTCATCCCACGTTCTGACAAGAGAATTCTACACCTCTTTTATTTGGACTTTTCCTGATTACAACAAAAAATGCGTGCATCTCTTATTCGTTTTAATAACATTGTTATTCTGAAGCTAACCAATAATAAATAAAATACTTTTCACCATTAATGTGCGATAGAAACGGATGGATGGATTCAAATGCATGAGAATGTTTTATATTTTGACCATTATTTTTAACACTGCGATTACCAGCAGAACTATTTATTACTTATCGTGTTAAGCAACGTCAGCTAAGATTTATTTGAGAGCCAGATGCAGTCATCAAAAGAGCCACATCTGGCTCGAGAGCCATAGGTTCCCTACCCCTGGACTAGACATAAGATTTCATGGGATTTATCGATTAGGAGTGACAGATTGTTTGGTAAACGTGTAGCATGTTCTATGTTATAGTTATTTGAATGACTCTTACCATAATATGTTACGTTAAAGTGGAACAATATCACCAAACCTATGCAAGCGTCAATATATACCTTGATGTTGCAGAAAAAAGACCATGTATTTTTTTAAACGATTTCCGAACTCTAAATGGGTGAATTTTGGCAAATTAAACGCCTTTCTGTTTATCGGGCTTTTAGCGATGACGTCAGAACGTGACGTCACCGAGGTAACACCCCCGCCATTTTCATTTTCACATTACAAACACCAGGTCTCAGCTCTTTTATTTTCCGTTTTTTTCGACTATTTTTTGGAACCTTGCAGACATCATGCCTCGTCGGTGTGTTGTCGGAGGGTGTAACAACACTAACAGGGAGGGATTCAAGTTGCACCACTGGCAAGAAATCTGCCGCCAAACCCCCATTGAATGTACCAAAGTGTCTTCACATTTGACCGGCGATGCTAAGACAGACATGGCACAGAGATGTATGGATAACCTGCAGATGCATTTGCAACGATTAAGTCGACGAAATCACAAAGGTGAGTTTTGTTGATGCTGTTGACTTACGTGCTAATCAGACATATTTGGTCGCAGCATGACTGCCAGCTAATCGATGCTAACATACTACGCTAATCGATGCTAACATGCTATTTATGCTAGCTGGATGTACATTTGAAACTAGATACCCACATTTAATGCGAAACAAACACTTACCAATCGCCGGATTTAAGTTGCTCCAGTGTCACGAGATGCGAAAGTCCTGATCGTTTGGTCCGCACCTTTTACCGGCGATGCTAATAAGGCAGCCATGCTATGGGCCAATTCATTAGGTACACCCATGCTATGGCCGAATAGCATCAATAGCTATTCGCTCAATAGCTTCAGTTTCTTCTTCGCTGTCCGCCTCCATACTCCGACCATCTGTTTAAATACATGCGTAATCCGTTGAATCGCTTAAGCCGCTGAAATCCGAGTCTGAATCCGAGCTAATGTCGCTATATCTTGCTGTGGTAACCGCCATGTTGCCTGTATGACGTCACAGGGAAATGGACAGTCGCATCGCAAATAGGGAAAATCAAGAACTTTAAAGCTTTTTTTAGGGATATTCCGGGAGGTGTAAAATTTGGAAAAAAAAACTTAGAAAAATAAAACAAGCCACTGGGAATTGATTTTTATTGTTTTTAACCCTTTTGAAATTGTGATAATGTTCCCTTTTAACATACCAGGCACCTTCTCAGTTGGTTATTTATGCCTCATATAACGTACACTTATTCAGCCTGTTGTTCACTATTCTTTATTTATTTTAAATTGCCTTTCAAATGTCTATTCTTGGTGTTTTTTCCTTCTTTATTATGCATTTTTGGCAGGTGCGACTTATACTTCGGAGCGACTTATACTCCGAAAAATACGGTAGAACATGCTATACGTTTACCAAACAATCTGTCACTCCCAGTTGCTAAATCTGATCAAATCTAGTCTCTTACGTGAATGAGCTAAATAATGTTTGATATTTTACGGCAATGTGTTAATAATTTCACACATAAGTCGCTCCTGAGTATAAGTCGCACCCCCGGCCAAACTATGAAAAAAACTGCAACTTATAGTGCGAAAAATACGGTAATAATAAACACTAAATGCCATTGTCTGGAGTCACAATATAGCGGATCATATTATGATTTATATTTTTTAGTCTTTTTGTGTTTTCTGTTAGTTTTTGACTCCTTCGGTTCCAGTTTGTGCACCTCTCAGTTGGTTTCCATAGTTACTCATTATTTTCACCTGCCGCCTGTTCCGGACGTGCACCTGTTTTTGTCACGCCTATGGTTCATGTTTTGTTTTAGTCATGCTATGTTTAGTTTTTTGGACATTTAGTTCTGTTTTGCATTTTCTTGTTTGTCTTTTACCATGCCAACTGATTTAGTTTTCTGTCATGTCTGATCATGAGTCTTGTATGGCCATACTACCCTGAACATCCCCAATCTCATCTGTTCTCAAAGCCAAGTACTGTCTGGCCTGGTTAGTACTTGGATGGGAGACTGCCTAGGATTATCAGGTGCTTTTGACCTTTGGACTCTAAGTTCCTTTTTTTTTTTCACTCCCTGTTTTGTTACCATGACGACCAATCAGTTCACCTGTCTTGTCTCACACCTGTTTTCACTTATCATGTTGATTATTTAAGCCACAGTTACCAGGTAGTCAGTCTGGCAACATCACCTCCTTCACGACCTCGATTATCTGCTTCATGCCTTACTATGCTCTTCATTTGTGGGGCGGCATAGCTCGGTTGGTAGAGTGGCTGTGCCAGCAACTTGAGGGTTGCGGGTTAGATTCCCGCTTTTGCCCTCCTAGTTACTGCCGTTGTGTCTTTGGGCAAGACACTTTACCCACCTGCTCCCAGTGCCACCCACACTGGTTTAAATGTAACTTAGATATTGGGTGTCACTATGTAAAGCGCTTTGAGTCACTTGAGAAAAACGCTATATAAATATAATTCACTTCACTATAAATATAATTCACTTCATTTTTTCCACGTAAGTTTTTGTCTTTCATGCCATAGCACAAGTGTTTTGTTTCATGTTTATAGTTTGTTGCCTTTGTGCTAGTCTTTTGTTTCATAGCCCAAGTTTTGTACCTCCATTGTGAGCGCTTTTTGTTTGTTCCTGTTTTTAGTTTATGAGTAAATAAATTAAATATGTACCTACCTTCAGTCCGTTTCCACTCCATTCGCTTCGCACCTCGGGAAAACAACCCAAGACCAAGTCCAAGCCTGACAGTTTTGTGATTTCTGTCATTATTTAAGCCTGCCTTCTCCAGTCAGTCAGTCTTGCTTCCTAATTTGCTCTACACAACAAATAACGACTTTGGTTTTCCTGCTCGCTACCTGCTAGGTTATTTTGTTTTCTAGCTCCCATGCTAGCTCTTTTAGTTTTGTCTAAGTCTGATTTATTTCTTAATAGATAATTCTTCCTACCTGCACGCTGTGTCCGAAGCCCGTCTGCATCCCTGGGAGAACAAAATCCGCATCAATGTAACGACCCGGTCACATGGTGATGCGGATTTCGTTCTCCCAGGAATGAGGACGGGCTTCGGACAATTATACATTTAAATAAATCAGAAACTGATGACATAGTGCTGTATTTTACTTCTTTATCTCTTTTTTTCCAACCTAAATGCTTTGCTCTGCTTAGGGGGTACTTGAATAAAAAAAAAAGAATGTTCAAGGGGGGTGCATCACTGAAAAAAGGTTGAGAACCACTGTTGTAGAGGACGTTAAAGGCAGTGCAGTCACGGCAGCCCTTGATAATGTTGGCCGGGTGAAAATTCGGGAGAATGGTTGCCGGGAGGTGCACTGAAATTCGGGAGTGTCCCGGAAAAATCGTGAGGACTGGCAAGTATGTTGTTAGGGCAGGAAAGCCATTCATAGAAGGTGAATTCAATAAAAAGTGCATGTTAGATTTTTTTTAAGAAATCTTTTCTTGCGGCCCTAGAGGACATTTTGGTCCAGCACTGTTCACCGCTATAAGTCGTCTCTTTTCGTCGCATAATTCCACATTATTATGGACATCTGTCTTGCTGAATCTTTTGCAATTTGTTCAATTAATAATGGAGACGTCAAAGAAGAAAGATGTAGGTGGGAAACGGTGTATTGCGGCCGCATTTAGCAACACAAATACAGCCGGTGTTTCCTTGTTTACATTTCCGAAAGATGACCCTCAAGCCTTACTATGGAACAGAGCGGACAAGCGAACATGGTTCTCTACCACATGTCAACTGGCAGGTTTCGGTGAGAGAATGATGGTAATAAGTCGGCTCTTACCGTAGACATGAGCGGAGAGCTTGCGTTGTTCCTCCTGCACCTGTCAAAAAGGCAGCTGCGACTCTCTTGCCTACTCCCACCGGCCGCCCCAGACTGTCTGATGCTTCCACCGTTGTTGGAGGAAAAAAAAAAAAAAAATCTCAGCCCGACCAGCTGCCTTCGCCTCGTCGAGAAATGTGGCTTCACTCGGAGACATTGGCGGTCACCTCACCCGTGGCCACACCCCTCCAACTTTCAGGCTGTACAGGTACGACCATATAATCTCACTAAAACACTAGTAACACAATAAGCAGATAAGGGATTTTGCAGAATTATCCTAGTAAATGTGTCTAATAAAATCTGAATCGCTCCGCCGTCTTTTTTTTTTTTTCTGTCACTTTCCTCATCCACGAATCTTTCTTCCTCGCTCAAATTAATGGGTAAATCTAAAGCGATTTGTCGGTCCGAATCGCTCTCGCTGCTGGTGGCCATGATTGTAAACAATCTGAGGATGTGAGGAGCTCCACAACTCGTGACGTCACGCGCACATCGTCTGCTACTTCAAGGCTTTTTTATTAGCGACCAAAAGTTGCAAACTTTATCGTGGATGTTCTCTACTAAATCCTTTCAGCAAAAATATGGCAATATCGCGAAATGATCAAGTATGACACATAGAATGGACCTGCTATCCCCGTTTCAATAAGAAAATCCTCACCCAGTTTCTGCATCCAGTGGCCCCCAGGTAAATTGAGTTTGAGACCCCTTATATAGAGATTTAAAACTTGAATAATAATAAAAATAGTAATACTGAATAATGACACATTTTATTTGTACCAAAACCCTTTAGTATCCCCGGGAGGCCTAAATGTATATTTTTTATACATATATTGTATTGTTTTTTAAAATAAATGGCCCTCGCTTGCTTTGATTATTCAGTGTGCGGCCCTCAGTGGAAAAAGTTTGGACACCCCTGACTTAAACGGACGCAACGAGCTAACGAAGCAGAGCTAAATGACGCACGGGCTAACGTGCTAACAGGCATCGATTATTTTAATCTGTGTCAAAAGTGCTGCACGCAACTGCTGGTGGTGTCCAGGCCTGGTACACCCCAAAAATAGGCCTTTTCTCGGTGTTACCATAACAACGGCTGTAACGCTTTTCTCCTTAAGTCAAGTGAACGCATCACCGAGCTGGCATTGGCTGGTCAATTTGCGGATATTGCTGCTTGAAGTGATGCATTCGGAGGGTTTTTCAACCACTGTGCCGCGGCACACTAGTGTGCCGTGAGATATTATGCAACTTCACCTAATTTATGCCCAAAATATTTTTTTTGCATATCAATAATTAGAATCTGCCAATAATGTGCCGTGTAAAACTTGGCAGGGTAACCACGTAATATTCCATGTCAGTAGGTGGCAGCATTGCTTTGTAAAAGTCGGAATGTGTCGGGTGAGACAAGGATGGTTTGTTGTGAACGTGGACCCCGACTTAACAAATTGAAAAACCTATTCAGGTGTTACCATTTAGTGGTCAACTGTACGGAATATGTACTGTACTGTGCAATTTACTAATAAAAGTTTTAATCAATCAATCCCGATATGCATACCACAGTGGGAGGCAGGGTGCAGGTAAAAAAAGTGAACTGTGAAGTGAATTATATTTATATAGCGCTTTTCTCAAGTGACTCAAAGCGCTTTACATAGTGACGCCCAATATCTAAGTTACATTTAAACCAGTGTGGGTGGCACTGGGAGCAGGTGGGTAAAGTGTCTTGCCCAAGGACACAACGGCAGTAACTAGGATGGCACAAGCAGGAATTGAACCTGCAACCCTCAAGTCGCTGACATGGCCACTCTACCAACCGAGCTATGCCGCCCCAAGGTATGCAATGCTTAAACCCAAAATGAACGAAAGGGAAAGGAGAGGCTCCGCAAAAGGAAAGTCAAACTGAACTGGCTGCAAAGTAAACAGAGACGGAATGCTGGACGACAGCAAAAACTTGTCCACACAAAGAAGGATAGCAACAACGTAGATAGCCTTGCTTGCCGACACAAAGTACATTTTTTAACGTTTTCTGCTGGTGGGTTTTTTTTTATGACAAAAATGTGCCTTGCCTTTTAAAAAAGGTTGTGCTAGAGTTGTAAAATAAATGAAAGGAGGGTGAGACGATGGTTATTATCATGCCTCTCAGGAAGGGAGAGGCTTTATTTTAATAAGTAAACAATCCGTGCCGAATGCGAGTTAATGTCATCGCCGCTCGCCAGCGGTGCTTTGACGCCGATGAATATTAGTTTCGCTCAATCGGACGGGGAGCGCTGGCGACGACCTCATCTCATCTCTGATTATCCACTGGCGGCATGAGGTGACATTTTTTTGTGGCGAGAGCGAGGAGGCTCGTCAGGGAGAACAGAGTGTCCCTGGAATGAGATTTATGATGGACTGTCGCCGTCACCGAACTTACACGGCCACTCGGCTCCGGTGGTAATGGAAGAGTTCTGCAAAATACGGCTGCACAATATGCCGTACGTACGCTTTTCGAGTTGACCCGCTCGCTTTGCTGACTGCAGCCTTGCTTTATGGACAAGTGGTGCAGGTAGAGAAACCACCCACGCCAGTTCAGGTAGTCACTTTCTACTAGTGCGGGGCTCGGCAACCCGCGGCTCTTTAGCGCCGCCCTAGTGGCTCGCAGGAGCTTTTTCAAAAATGCATGAGGGGGGAAAAAAAACATATTTTTTTGTCTTAATATGATTTCTGTTGAAGGACAAACATGACACAAACCTCCCTGATTGTTATAAAGCACACTGTTTGCATTAAAGGCCTACTGAGACCCACTACTACCGACCACGCAGTCTGATAGTTTATATATCAATGATGAAATATTAACATTGCAACACATGCCAATAGACTCCGTTTTTAGACCAGTTGATCTGCCGTTTCTTTTCTTTTTCTTCCATGTCCCACTCTCCCTTGGGGAGGGGGTCCGGTCCGATCCGGTGGCCATGTACTGCTCGCCTGTGTATCGGCTGGGGACATCTCTGCGCTGCTGATCCGCCTCCGCTTGGGATGGTTTCCTGCTGGCTCCGCTGTGAACGGGACTCTCGCTGCTGTGTTGGATCCGCTTTGGACTGGACTCTCGCGACTGTGTTGGATCCATTATGGATTGAACTTTCACAGTATCATGTTAGACCCGCTCGACATCCATTGCTTTCCTCCTCTCCAAGGTTCTCATAGTCATCATTGTCACCGACGTCCCACTGGGTGTGAGTTTTCCTTGCCCTTATGTGGGCCTACTGAGGATGTCGTAGTGGTTTGTGCAGCCCTTTGAGACACTAGTGATTTAGGGCTGTATAAGTAAACATTGATTGATGATGAATACGGCCGTTTAAGTTTACTAAATTGCAATTTTAAATTTCGCGCGGAAGTATCATACTAAAACGTCGCGGTATGATGACGCGTGCGCGTGACGTCATGCATTGTAGAGCAGTGGTCCCCAACCACCGGGCCCGATTGGTACCGGGCCGCAGAATAATTTTGTGTAAAAAAAAAAAAAAAAAAAAAAATGTTTTTTTTTTTAATTAAATCAACATAAAAAATACAAGGCTTCACGGTGGCAGAGGGGTACTCCGGCTTCCTCCCACTTCCAAAGATAGGTTGATTGGCAACACTAAATTGTCCCTAGTGTGTGAATGTGAGTGTGAATGTTGTCTGTCTATCTGTGTTGGCCCTGCGATGAGGTGGCAACTTGTCCAGGGTGTACCCCGCCTTCCGCCCGATTGTAGCTGAGATAGGCGCCAGCGCCCCCCGCAACCCCAAAAAGGGAATAAGCGGTAGAAAATGGATGGATGGATAAAAAACACAATATACACTTACAAATAGTGCACCAACCATGAAAAACTCCCTTTTTCATGACAAAAACGTCCCTTTTTCATGATAAAGAAGAAAAAAAAAAAAAAGAAAAAAAAGGACACCCCCCCCTCCCCGGGCCGCGGGACAAATTATTAAGCGTTGACCGGTCCGCGGATACAAAAAGGTTGGGGGCCACTGTTGTAGAGGAAATTTTTGGTCCAGCACCGCTATAAGTTGTCTCTTTTCATCGCATAATTCCACATTATTATGGACTTCTGTGTTGCTGAATCTTTTGCAATTTGTTCAATTAATAATGGAGACGTCAAAGAAGAAAGATGTCGGTGGGAAGCGGTGTATTGGTATTGCGGCCGCCTTTAGCAACACAAACACAGCCGGTGTTTCTTTGTTTACATTCCCGAAAGATGACCGTGAAGCTTTACTTGTCACACCGCAGTTTGGGGTTTTTCTGTCTTATGGTTTGCATGTTTTGATTTGAAAAGTAACTCTACTCTCGTTTCAGGTCACTTGCCCTTCCTTTTGTGTCATCAGTCTGACGTCATCCCTGTTCTCTGATTGTTTCCAGCTGTTCCCTATTACCTTTCATGTGTTTTATAAGCTCACTCCTTCCTTTGTTCTGTGCCAGATTGTCTCGTTTATCCGTGCTCTCTAGCGTCCATGTCCTTGTCCATGCCTTGCCTTGCCTTGTGCTTATGTCGCTTGATCCTGAACCCCTTTGTGAATATTTTGAGTTTTTCTTTCTTCCTCCTCAGGAGAGTGATTTTGATTATTTTGTTATTCAGCCGCAGTGGTAAATTTCAGTTAAATTTTTTTTCATTCATTCCTCAACTTTTTGAGTGACTATTTTTGTTAAACACTTTATTAAATTAGGTAGTGTAGAAATGTTCATAGATGTTGTTTTGGTCCTCCTGTTGGAGCGCTTTTTTTATAGCATACACGGCGTCAATTATAGTTAGTCTTTACTTTTGTGTTTTCCTCCATTTGGAGTGATTTTTGGTTGTTCCTTCTTTTTCTGGAACCTTTTCGCCGAGTAGTTTTGTTTGTGATTATAGATAATGTTATTTCTTGACTTTGGAGGTAAAAGGAAGTTGTCAAAATAAAAGCCTGTCTAAAGTCCCAACTTTGCATCTGAGTCCAATCCTTTTATCAAAGCCTGACATTACTATGGAACAGAGCGGTCAAGCGAACATGGTTCCCGACCACATGTCAACCGGCAGGTTTCGGTGAGAAAATGGTGGCAATAAGTCGGCTCTTACCGTAGACATGAGCGGAGAGCTTGCGTCGTTCCTCCTGCGCCTGTCAAAGAGGCAGCTGCGACTCTCTTGCCTCCTCCCACCGGCCGCCCCCGACCGTTGGATGCTTCCAGCGTTGTTGGAGGGAAAAAATATAAAAATCTCAGCCCGGCCCGAACGGCTGCCTCGTCGAGAAACGTGGCTTCACTCGGAGACATTGGTGGTCACCACACCCGTGGCCACACCCCTCTGACTTTCAGGATGTACACGTATGACCATATAATCCCACTGAAACACTAGTAACACAATAAGCAGATAAGGGATTTTTCTGAATTATCCTAGTAAACGTGTCTAATAAAAACTGAATCGCTCTGCCATCTATTTTTTATTTGTATTTTGAATTTTTGTAGTCCTTTACTGTCACTTTCCTCATCCACAAATCTTTCTTCTTCGCTCAAATTAATGGGGAATTCGTCGCTTTCTCGATCCGAATCGCTCTCGCTGCTGGTGGCCATGATTGTAAACAATGTGAGGAGCTCCACAACCCGTGACATCACGCGCACATTGTGTGCTACTTCCGGTACAGGCAAGGCTTTTTTATTAGAGATGTAAAGTTGTGAACTTTATCGTCGATGTTCTCTACTAAATCCTTTCAGCAAAAATATGGCAATATCGCGAAATGATCAAGTATGACACATAGAATGGACCTGCTATCCCCGTTTAAATAAGAACATTTCTTCAACAACATGCTTCACTGATTTGAATATTTGGCGGGCGCTGTTTTGGACGGACCGCTCGTCGGGACCCAGGATGGACCGCTCGCTTGTATCGGTTGGGGACATCTCTACGCTGCTGATCCGCTTCAGATGGTTTCCTGTGGACGGGACTCTCGCTGCTGTCTTGGAGCCACTATGGATTGAACTTTCACAGTATCATGTTGGACCCGCTCGACATCCATTGCTTTCGGTCCCCTAGAGGGGGGGGGTTGCCCACATCTGAGGTCCTCTCCAAGGTTTCTCATAGTCAGCATTGTCGCTGGCGTCCCACTGAATGTGAATTCTCCCTGCCCACTGGGTGTGAGTTTTCCTTGCCCTTTTGTGGGTTCTTCCGAGGATGTTGTAGTCGTAATGATTTGTGCAGTCCTTTGAGACATTTGTGATTTGGGGCTATATAAATAAACATTGATTGATTGATGTTTTGTCCTACAAATTTTGACGGCCCTTGAACTCACCCTAGTTATGTTTACATGTATAACTTTCTCCGACTTTCTAAGACGTGTTTTATGCCACTTCTTTTTCTCTCACCAAAATGTTGACGTTGTGCATGGATGCACGAAGGTGAGTTTTGTTGATGTTATTGACTTATGTGGAGTGCTAATCAGACATATTTGGTCACTGTAAGCTAATCGATGCTAACATGCTATTTAGGCTTGCTGTATGTACATATTGCATCATTATGCCTCATTTGTAGCTATATTTGAGCTCATTTAGTTCCCTTTAAATCCTCTTAATTCAATTTATATCTCATGACACACTATCTGTATGTAAAATGGCTTCTAATGTTTTGCGGTTCCAGACGGATTTGTTTTTGTATTTTCGGTCCAATACGGCTCTTTTTGGGTTGCCGACCCATGACCTAGTGTTTGACGATACCAATATTTTGGTACCGGTACTAAAATGATTTCTATACTTTTTGGTACTTTTCCAAACAAAGGGGACCACAAAAAAATTGCATTATTGGCTTTATTTTAGCAAAAAATCTTAGGGTACATTAAACATTTCTTTTTGCTGTTAAGTCCTTAAACAAAATAGTAAACATACTAGACAACTCGTCTTTTAGTAGTAAGTAAGCAAACAAAAGCTCCTAATTTAGTCTGCGGACATGTGTGTCAGTTTCCATTATATTATTTTGTCAACATTAAGGACAAGTGGTACAAAAAATTATTATTAATCTACTTGTTCACGTACTGTTAATATCTGCTTACTTTCTCTTTTAATATGTTCTATCTACACTTCTGTTAAAATCTAATAATCACTTATTCTTCTGTTGTTAGATACTTTACATTAGTTTTGGATGATACCACACATCTGGGTATCAAACCGATACCAAGTAGTTACAGGATCATACATTGGTCATATTCAAAGTCCTCATGTGTACAAGGGACACATTTCCTGACTTTATAAACATAATATACATTTTTTTTTAAACGAAAGAAGATGTTGTGATGCCAAAACAATATCGACGTTAACATAGTAGTATCAACTAGATACGTGCCTGTATGTCATTTCTTTGTGATCATGTTCTGTTTAGTTATGTTCTGTTTTGTTTTTGACTCCAATAGTTCCTGTTTTTCCGCACCCTGGTTTGTTTTAGTTCCAATGACAACCATAAGTTTGGACTCACGCACCTGTCAATAATCACAGCACTATTTAAGCCTGTAGTTGCCAGGCAGTCAGCCTGGTGACATAACCCTCTACACACCCTCTATACCCGATTGATTGCTCACTTTTTGCCATAGATTCATTCATTTCAAGTCACAGTAAGTGTTTTTGTTTTTGTTGTCCATAGTTCTGCCATTGTGCGAGTTTTTGTTTTCACAGCCATGTTTTGAACCTCTGCTGAGAGCGCCTTTTGTTTGTTCCTTTTTTGAGTTAAAAATAAAAGATGTCGATTTGCTCCACGGGAAAACAAAACACACCACAGTCCACGCCTTGACACTATACTTGGTATCATTAGAGTGGATGTCAGGTGTCAATTCACCAATGGCATGTTTTCACTTGTAATGAAGCATGTTTAGCTATTCCTTGTCCTGCAGTGATGGAAATTGTAAGAAAATTACTTTATTTTTTGCCATAGAGACCAGGTTTAGTGATTTAAAAGTAGCTAAAACACCGCCGATGGCGGATGGACTTTAGCCGCTAGCTAGCTAGCCATGTCTTAAAGCACCTTAAAGTGTTGTTGTCAGGCTGGCCACTGACAGTTTGTTTGTATTTTATTTTTTCCTCTGTGTGTGTTTAGTATTTCCTGATTTTAGTTCCTGTCAGCGCTCTTATTTTGTCTGTTTCCTGTTTTTTTTCCCCTGTGCGCTGTTTCTCCTCAGCTGCGGCTGATTGGCACCTGGCCACACCTGTTGTCAATCAGCCCGCTCCTATTTGTACCTGCTTTGTCTTCCAGTCAGTGTTGGATTATTGTCTTGTCGATGTCGCTCTTGTCATTGCTACCTGTCGTGTCATATCTTGTAGAGTCAACGCAGCGTTGCGGTAAGCTATATTTAGTTATATGTTTTTAGCTTACCGTCTTTTGTTCCCTACTTTCAGTTTGTTTTATTATAAGTACGACTTCTATTTCCTGCTAGATACCTGCTAGCTTCCACGCTAGGCCTTTTTGTTTGTTATCCGCCCACGTGCGCGCTTTTTGTTTGTACCCTTTGTTTGATTTTGTTCTTGTATTTTATATTAAATCATGTTTTCTCACCCCATGCCTGCCTCCATCTCTGGGGTTCATCACAAACTAACTCTGACAGTTGTAACTTCACCTTTATCGTTATTTTTAAGCCAAAATGCATCTGTTCTCCCTTTTTGGTCTACACACCGTCTACTTGTAAGTACTCAGTGATTGTGCGCTGCCGAACATGCTCCAATGTCACAACATGACATTGACGTGGGAGTGGTGAACCGGAACGTTTCAGAAGCTGTGTAGTACCGAAAATGATTCATTAGTATCACGGTACTATACTAATACTAGTATACCGTACAACCCTACTTTCTACAGCTCTTTTTAGATAGATAGATAGTACTTTATTGATTCCTTCAGGAAAATTAAAACTGTTGGAGACGATGACAATAAACGCTATACTCGCTGGCTTTGGCGGTGACACGTCAACGGACGCGTCTTCAACACAATGTAACATTGTTGCTCAAGGCTAACGTGCCTGCACAGTGCAAAAGCCACTTTGACGTAGGCAATCCTTGCCTTTGTGGTGGGAAAACTACTTTTCAAGTCCATCAGGGTTCATCAGAGGTATACAGTCATGGAACAGGCTGCCAGTTTGTGTGAAACCTATTTGTTTACAACATATTTTGAGGGCAAAAAACTTGATCATTTCGCGATATTGCCATATTTTTGCTGAAAGGATTTAGTAGAGAACATCGACGATAAAGTTCGCAACTTTTGCTCGCTAATAAAAAAGCCTTGCCTGTACCGGAAGTAGCAGACGATGTGCGCATGACATCACTGGTTGTAGAGCTCCTCACATCCTCTCATTGTTTAAAATCATGGCCACCAGCAGCTAGAGTGATTCTGAACGAGAAAGCGACAATTTCCCCATTAATTTGAGCGAGGATAAAATATATGTGGATGAGGAAAGTTAGAGTTAAGGACTATAAAAATGTTTTTTTTTTAAATGACAAGAGGGCAGTGGGAGCGATTCTGATAGGGAAGATTCTGTGAGAGGCGCTGTGGCGGCCTTGGGGGTGGCAGGACCACTCGGCCAGGCCCAACCGCAATAAGGGATAGAGCCATACCGCTTTGAACCCGACGGTCAGGCGGACGCTGCTGATATTGATGCTGGAGTAGCAAACGACATAGATTGTCTTCAGAATACAGAATGGTAAAATGTTTTTTATTAATACACATAATACACTGTACTTTGTGTGTGTGTGGTCCAATCCAACCGTGTTCGCTTGACATCTCTTTTCCATAGTAAAGCTTGACTGTCATCTTTCGGGAATGTAAACAATGAAACACCGGCTTTGTTTGTGTTGCTAAAGCCGGCCGCAATACACCGCTTCCCACCCACAGCTTTCTTCTTTGATGTCTCCATTGTTCATTGAAAAAAATTGCAAAAGATTCAGCAACACAGATGTCCAGAATACTGTGGAATTTTGCAATGAAAACTGACAACTTAATAGCTGGGCACGATGCTGGCAGAAAATTTCCTCTGCAATCCGTGACGTCACGTGCAAGCGTCATCATACCGAGACGTTTTCAGCAGAATATTTCGGCGAGAAATTTTAAATTGCAATTTAGTAAACTAAACCGGCCGTATTGGCATGTGTTGCAATGCTAATGTTTCATCATTGATATATAAACTATCAGACTGCGTGGTGGGTAGTAGTGGGTTTTTAGTAGGCCTTCAACATTACACACAATTTGAACAGTAACACTGTGTGTTCTGTACATAAATCAAGCAATTCCTTGTATAGCACTATATGGAACCCTACAGTTTGAGTGTAATTAATTTGTAGTTATTGTGCACTATTGACTTTGTTTTGCTCAAATAATTGTACGTAAATATTGTGTTGACGTTGTTAAACTCTCAATAGCACTCACCATCATTAAGTTGAAAAAGTTACAGTATCGGTATGATCTCCTTCAGTGATATCAGAATCGGCAGCATAAACGGAACATCCCCAGTTTTATTTAAACATAACTGTAAACAGAACTATTTAAACCAATTAAGAGCCATTTCCAGGCACTAAAGCGAGCAGAGAGGCCCCTGGATGGCTGTACATGTAAAACGGTGGTGGGAGCAAT
This sequence comes from Nerophis ophidion, assembly GCF_033978795.1. Classification (NCBI taxonomy): domain Eukaryota; kingdom Metazoa; phylum Chordata; class Actinopteri; order Syngnathiformes; family Syngnathidae; genus Nerophis; species Nerophis ophidion. Next base: position 68,542,236 of record NC_084612.1, read on the forward strand.
CTATAGTTTTTTTTTGTTTTGATAATAAATAAATGCAGTCTAGATTCATTGCTGGGGAGAAAGTTAATTAAAGCTACCCTGTCACATTTATAGTGCAAGTAAAGGCATAATTTTGCATTCCTTCTCCCACAACAATAACTCGACTCACTAAGAAGGACTGATGAATGATGTTTGTATCATAACTAAAAGATCAGACGGTTTGCACTATTGATATACAAACCCCGTTTCCAAATGAGTTGGGAAATTGTGTTAGATGTAAATATAAACGGAATACAATGATTTGTAAATCCTTTTCAACCCGTAATCAATTGAATGCACTACAAAAACAAGATATTTAATGTTGCAAATAATAATTAACTTAGAATTTCATGGCTGCAACACGTGCCAAAGTAGTTGGGAAAGGGCATGTTCACCACTGTGTTACATCACCTTTTATTTTAACGACACTCAATAAACGTTTGGGAACTGAGGAAACTAATTGTTGAAGCTTTGAAAGTGGAATTCTTTCCCATTCTTGTTCTATGTAGAGCTTCAGTCATTCAACAGCTGTCGTATTTTACGCTTCATAATGCGCCAAACATTTTTGATGGGAGACAGGTCTGGACTGCAGGCGGAAAAGGGAAAGTACCCACACTCTTTTTTTTCATGAAGCCATGCTGTTGTAACACGTACTGAATGTGGCTTGGCATTGTCATGCTGAAATAAGCAGGGGCGTCCATGAAAAGGACAGCGCTTAGCATATGTTGTTCCAAAACCTGTATGTACCTTTTAGCATTAATGGTGCCTTCACAGATGTGTAAGTTACCCATGCCTTGGGCACTAATGCACCCGCATACCATCACAAATGCTGGCTTTTGAACTTTGCGTCGATAACAGTCCGAATGGTTTGCTTTCCCTTTGGTCCGGATGACACAATGTCGAATATTTCCAGAACAATTTGAAATGTGGACTCGTCAGACCACAGAACATTTTTTTACTTTGCATCAGTCCATCTTAGATGATCTCGGGCCCAGAGAAGCTGGCAGCGTTTCTGGATGTTGATGATGAATGGCTTTCACTTTGCATAGTAGAGCTTTAACTTGTACTTACAGATGTAGCGACAAACTGTATTTAGTGTCAGTGGTTTTGGTTCCTGAGCCCACGTGGTGATATCCTTTAGAGATTGATGTCATTTTTTGATACAGTGCCATCTAAGGGATCGAAAGTCACGGTCATTCGATGTTGGTTCGCTTCCCCTTTGGTGCGGATGACACTGTGTCGAATATTTCCAAACACAATTTGAAATGTGGACTCGTCAGACCACAGAACACTTTTCCACTTTGCATCAGTCCATCTTAGATGATCTCGGGCCCAGAGAAGCCGGCGGCGTTTCTGGATGTTGTTGGTAAATGGCATTTTCTTTGCATAATGGAGCTTTTACTTGCACTTACAGATGTATCAACAAACTGTATTTAGTGACAGTGGTTTTGGTTCCTTAACCCACGTGGTGATATCCTTTAGAGATTGATGTCGGTTTTTGATACAGTGCCATCTAAGGGATCGAAGGTCACGGTCATTCGATGTTGGTTCGCTTTCCCTTTGGTGCGGATGACAATGTGTCGAATATTTCCAAAAACAATTTGAAATGTGGACTCGTCAGACCATAGAACACTTTTCCACTTTGCATCAGTCCATCTTAGATGATCTCGGGCCCAGAGAAGCTGGCGGCCTTTCTGGATGTTGTTGATAAATGGCTTTTGCTTTGCATAGTAGAGCTTTAACTTGCACTTAAAGATGTATCGACAAACTGTATTTAGTGACAGTGGTTTTGGTTCCTTAACCCACGTGGTGATATCCTTTAGAGATTGATGTCGTTTTTTGATACAGTGCCATCTGAGGGATCGAAGGTCACGGTCATTCGCCACTGGACTCTAGAGCAGTGGAGATGCCTTCTCTGGACTGACAAGTCACACTTTTCCATCTGGCAATCTGATGGACCAGTCTGGGTTTGGAGGTTGCCAGGCGAACGCTACATTTCGGACTGCATTGTGCGGAGTGTGAAAATTGGTGGAGGAGGAATTATGGTGTGCTTTTTTTTTTTTTTTAAGGAGTTGGGCAAGGTCCTTTTAGTTCCAGAGAAAGGAACTTTGAATGCTCCAGGATTCCAAAACATTTTGGACAATTCCATGGGATGGCACTTCAAGTGCATATGTGAGTAAAGGCAGGTGGTTAGATACTTTTGGCAATACAGTTTTTTTTTTTGGATTGATTGAAACTTTTATTAGTAGATTGCACAATAAAGGTTACTCCGCCTTCCGCCCGATTGTAGCTGAGGTAGGCACCAGCGCTTCCCGCGACCCCAAAGGGAATAAGCGGTAGAAAATGGATGGATAGATGCCAGTAAAGTACATATTCCGTACAATTGACCACTAAATGGTAACACCCCAATAAGTTTGTCAACTTGTTTAAGTCGGGGTCCACGTTAATCAGTTCATGGTGTATGATCAAGGACTAAATATCCATCCGTTTTCTACCACTTGTCCCTTTAAGGGTCACGGGGGCTGCTGGAGCCTATATCAGCTGCATTCGGGCGGAAGGCAGCGTACACCCTGGAAAAGTCGGCACCTAATATAAGTTTATTAATTTGAATAACAATACTACTACAATCCAATATAATTAATACATGCATACAAAAAAATTATTGTGACAGTCTCAAGCCGTCGTCTTGGGGGTTCCCAGGACCACCAAGAAAGGACATGACTTCGAGCAGTTTGACTTTATTTTTGAATAGACACCTCAGTCCAGGTCGCCTTTCAGCTCCTCTTTTCCGCTCGCTCGTCGTCTGTCTTCGGCTCTCTTTCTCTCTCTCGCTTTGCGTCAGCTGCACTGCTGCTTTCTCCAGTTTCTCCGCCTCTCTCCCCGACGTTCACGGCCGCCGGTGCGAGAGGATTGCATGAATGTCCCCACGTGGGTGATGTACGCACCTGATCTTGATTGATGCTTCGCTCCTGCCTCGCCGCTCGCTCGCCATCGCCGCCTCCTCGCCGCCATCCTGCCTGTCTGTCGGACCGTTGGCTCCTTCTCTCCACAATGATATATAAGCGAATCATAGCCTTTGCATCCCAAAGATTGCCACATCTATTATATGCTGTGCATCAAAGTGTATTTTTATTAACATCCGTATCCCAGGATTCGATTTAGCACCATGAGACGATGAGGAGGAGACAATCAATATGAGCGTCAATACACACTTTGTATATTCGTCAAAAATATGTCTTGAGTGTTTCACGAGGGGCTCTCTCGTACTTGAATTTTTTTTCCGCTCCCCCTTACTTCCACTCTCTTTCCCTTTTTGTTGCGTGGCGTCGCTTTTTCATCTTGAGGTTGATGAAAGACTACGGACTAATGGTGTTGGAGTAAATGAGCGCTGGGGCTTGGCTTTCTTCGCAGTGTGAAGAATAACACGAGTACTCGAAGAACACGGCATCAGCCGCTGGTGTGAGTTGACATGACAACTTCGACAAGTCCACTTCCTCTCTGAAATATTCACTTTTTTTTTTTACATTTAAATAGACTTTGCTGGAGAGAGGGATTGAACGTGTGTGGTACCTGCACTGTTTTGCTATAAAGCCACGGTGTTATAACCAGAGGTGGGTAGTAACGCGCTACATTTACTCCGTTACATCTACTTGAGTAACTTTTGTGATAAATTGTACTTCTAAGAGTAGTTTTTATGCAACATACTTTTACTTTTACTTGAGTATATTTATAAAGAAAAACGCTACTTTTACTCCGCTCCATTTATCTACAATCAGCTCGTTACTCGCTACTTTTTTTATCGATCTGTTAATGCACGTTTTGTTTGTTTTGATTTTGTCAGACACGCATTCAAAGTAGGAACTACGCATGCCTGCGTTTCACCAATCAAATGCAGTCACTGGTGACGTTGGACCAATCAAACAAATCAGGTGGTCACGTGATCGTCACACGTCGAGTCCGACCTAAAAAAGTTGAAAAACTTATTGGGGTTTTACCATTTAGTGGTCAATTGTGCAGAATATGTACTGTATTGTGCAATCTACTAATACAAGTTTCAATCAATCAATCAAAAGTGTGAAGGAAAAAAGACACTTTTTATTTCAACCGTACTTCCCGTCACAAGCCTAGAGGCTGATCGCACAGTTCCTGTCATCACAATAAAAGTGCCGCTCCATCGCGCCTGCGCTAACAAAATAAGAGTCTCCGAAAGCCAGCGCAAACAAGCTAGCAAGCTACGGAGTTTGCCGCCGATGTATTTCTTGTAAAGTGTATAAAAACGAATATGGAAGCTGGACAAATAAGATACCAAAAACCAACCACTTTCATGTGGTATTAGACAGAAAAGAGGAACTTTTTTCTCCTCCATTTGAAAATGTGGACATTATCAGCACTATACTGTCTGATTCCAATCAATGCAAGTCATCAGAATCAGGTAATACACCAACTTATATTCTTGTCTTCATGAAAGATAGGAATCTATGTTAAACATGCATGTATATTCATTAAAACACCTTTAACATTTCAACAAAAACGGCAAAATAAAAAACTATAAATTATATACTGTATATATATATATATATATATATATATATATATATATATATATATATATATATATATATATATATATATATATAGAAATGTGTGTGTGTACGTATATATGAGGTAGATCACCTCGACTTGGTCATTTATTAAGTAATTGTTAAACGTTGAAAAACTTATTGGGGTGTTACCATTTAGTGGTCAATTGTACGGAATATATGTACTGTACTGTGCAATCTACTAATAAAAGTTTCAATCAATCAATCAATAAATGACTACTGAGCCTATGGTGCTGTTAAGTTATTTTGGCTCAATTTGCCTTAATTTTTTTATTTTAATGTATTATTATTTAATATATATTATTGTTTTAGTTGCTTAAGAGATATTCCTGGCTATTAATTTGCTCATTGCTATTTTTATATTTTTGTGCATTATTTGTTGCCGTAATCATTAAACAAACAGGTTACTCATCAGTTACTCAGTACTTGAGTAGTTTTTTCACAACATACTTTTTACTTTTACTCAAGTAAATATTTGGATGACTACTCCTTACTTTTACTTGAGTAATAAATATCTAAAGTAACAGTACTCTTACTTGAGTACAATTTCTGGCTACTCTACCCACCTCTGGTTATAACACGTGGCTTGGCATTGTCCTGCTAAAATAAGGAGGGGCGTCCATGATAACGTTGCTTGGCTGGCTAAAATATGTTGCTGGATGTACCTTTCAGCATTAATGGTGCCTTCACAGATGTGTAAGTTACCCATCCCTTGGGCACTAATTCACCCCCATGCCATCACAGATGCTGGCTTTGCGCCTCCATCAATCCGGATGTTTATTTTCCTCTTTGGTCCCTAGGACACGACGTCCACAGTTTCCAAAAACGAATTCAAATGTGGACTCGTCAGACCACAGAACATTTTTCCCCTTTGCATCAGTCCATCTTAGATGAGCTAGGGCCCAGCGAAGCCAGCGGCGTTTCTGGGTGTTGTTGATACATGGCTTTTGCTTTGCATTGTAGAGTTTTAACTTGCACTTACAGATGTAGCGACAACCTGTAGTTACTGACAGTGGTTTTCTGATGTGTTCCTGAGCCCATGTGGTGATATCCTTTACACAGTGATGTCACTTTTTGATACAGTACCGCCTGAGGGATCCAAGGTCTGTAATATCATCGCTTACGTACAGGGATTTCTCCAGATTGTCTGAACCTTTTGATGATATTACAGACCGTAGATGGTGAAATGCCTAAATTCCTTGCAACAGCTCGTTGAGAACTGCTGTTTTTTGATTGATTGATTGATTGATACTTTTATTAGTAGATTGCACAGTTCAGTACATATTCCGTACAATTGACCACTAAATGGTAACACCCAAATATGTTTTTCAACTTGTTTAAGTCGGGGTCCAGGTTAATCAATTCATGCTGTTCTTAAACCGTTCGAGAATTTTGTTCCAAATAAGTGTTTGATGAGCATTCCTCAACTTTCTCAGTCTTTTTTTGCCACTTTTGCCAGCTTTTTTGAAATATATATTGTTTTGTATTAGTAGTAGCGACTTCCTTGTTAATTTACGGAATCATGTCAACATTGGCACCTGTGCGCTTTTATATTGTAGTCTGATAAAGTTCACATTTTATTTGTAATCCAAACATTCAGCTGGAAAAAAAAATCTGATTTCGGACATAACATCCACACCAAAGTATATCCAAGAGATATTATTTAGACCACAATGAAGTGTGTTAAATATAGATTAGAGTCGTCGTAGGTCTCATTCAAACTTCCTTTAAACCATTTTAACGCTTGAATTGGAAAGAAAATGTCAGTAATTTCAAGGAACGACATTTTTTTTTTAAATCATGAAAGTGTATTTGGTTTATCTTGGAAAGTATCAAACTGATACTGGAATTTTTTACACCCTATGTACTGTATTTTCAGGACTATAGGTATACAAGCCGCATCCACTAAATATTAGAAGAAAATCATATTTTCCTTAATAAAACACGGATACGTTGTGAAATTAAAAATGCGCACATCAATATTTTGTAAATGTTTATGTACACACCTTATTTTTTTCCAAATGGTGTCTGTAACATGGCAGTAAAACGGCTGATTGAACAAAACAGAAGTCATCGTCATGGACCCTCTAGCTCTCCAATCAGCTAAACAAAGTCAATAACTTTGTGAATTTACGAAAATGAAACAATTCTAAACAGAATTCCATTGTAAGTAAATAATGCAAAGACAGACACTTGTAAATGTTTGCGTATTAGCTAATGCTAACAATGCCTGCTTCAATACATTACGATAGCACGTACAAAAAAATGCTTGAAAACACTCCTACGGACATCACACATGGGACGGTTTAGTAAGTATGAATTTTAAACTTAAAGTACCCATGATTGTCACACACATACTAGGTGTGGCAAAATTTTTCTCTGCATTCGACGTGAGTTCAAGCCCCGGTCGAGTCATACCAAATACTATTCCAATGGAACCCATTACCTCCCTGTTTGACACTCAGCATCAAGGGTTGGAATTGGGGGTTCAATCACCAAAAATTATTCCCGGGCGCGGCCCCTGCTGCTGCTCACTGCTCCCCTCACCTCCCAGGGGGTGATTTAGTTATACTGATAAACTCATAAATGTTGCTTGGAGTGATGAATAACGAATCCATAGGAGTAGAAGCGCTACGGTGGATTAGAAGACGGAACGGCACTTGTACTTCCGGTTGAAAGCATTAAACAGACGAAAACACTGCAGACATTCACCTAGTAAACTTGTACACAATATGGTGCCATACTACATACAATAACATATATTTTTAGTCTATTTACATGTGTTTTATTAAAACTATTTGCAGAATCATACATTAGCTAAGGGGTCGGGAACCTTTTTGGCTGAGAGAGCCATGAAAGCCAAATATTTTTAAATGTATTTCGGTGAGAGCCGTACAATATTCTATAACACTAAATACAACTAAATGTGTGCCTTTTTTAAGTAAGACCTGTCATGATCCGCCTCCTGGATCATACATAGTTTGATAAGTCATACGTCAGCATGTATGATCAACATAAACACTACAGAACAAATACCCAGAATCCAATGCAGCCCTGACTCTTCCGGGCTACGTTATACACTCCCGCCCCCTATTGTAGCCAGGAAGAGTTAGGGCTGCATTGGATTCTGGGTACTTGTTCTGTTTTGTTCATGTTGTGTTTCAGTGCAGATGTTCTCCCAAAATGTGTTTGCCATTCTTGTTTGGTGTGGGTTCACAGTGTGGCGCATATTTGTAACAGTGTTAAAGTTGTTTATACGGCCACCTTCAGTGTGACCTGTATGGCTGTTGACCAAGTATGTCTTGCAGTCTCTTCCGTGGAACTGAAGAAGCCTCATACAGTATGTTACTGGGTCGGCACACTGTTTCGGTGGTGGAAAAGCAAATTGGACGGCAGATGGAGAGGTCGCTTAAGACGGTACCATCACGTCACGGCCTAAAAATTGCTGACCGGGTGAAAACCGGGCGAATGATTTCCCTGAGAGATTCTCGGGAGGGGCACTGATATTCGGAAAGATGGCGAGAATTGGCAAGTATGTTGCTTGGGCCGGAAAGCCATTCAGAGAAGGTGAATTCGTTAAGAAGTGCATGTTCGATTATTTTAAGAAATGTTTTCTGGCGGCCCAGCCTCAGCCAGTTTCTACATCCATTGGCCCCCAGATAAATTGAGTTTGAGACCCCTGCTCTAGAGCCATAGGTTCCCTACCCCTGCATTAGCTGCATTTTTTCGTATGCCGCAGTGTTCAAAGCGTAGGGAAATAGTAGCGGGATTGTATTACGAAATTTAAAGGAAAATAACAAATACACGTGGATAAGACGCCATTGTTCACGAGAGATGGGAAACTTCAATGTTCCACTTTGCCAATATAGAACTTTAATCGATTGTTTATTCTGCTTTTTCTCATAAGTGTCTCTGGTTAGCTGGAGCCTATCCCAGTAAAGTATCAATCAATGTTTATTTATTTAGCCCTAAATCACAAATGTCTCAAGGGACTGTACAAACCATTACGACTACAACATCCTCGGAAGAACCCACAAAAGGGCAAGGAAAACTCACACCCAGTGGGCCGGGAGAATTCACATCCAGTGGGACGCCAGTGACAATGCTGACTATGAGAAACTTTGGAGAGGACCTCAGAAGTGGGCAACCCCCCCCCCCTAGGGGACCGAAAGCAATGGATGTCGAGCGGGTCTAACATGATACTGTGAAAGTTCAATCCATAGTGGCTCCAACACAGCCACGAGAGTTCAGTTCAAAGCGGATCCAAGACAGCGGCGAGAGTCCCGTCCACAGGAAACCATCCCAAGCGGAGGCGGATCAGCAGCGTAGAGATGTCCCCAACCGATACACAGGCGAGCGGTCCTGGGTCTCGACTCTGGACAGCCAGTACTTCATCCATGGTCATCGGACCGGACCCCCTCCACAAGGGAGGGGGGGACATAGGAGAAAAAAGAAAAGAAGCGGCAGATCAACTGGTCTAAAAAAGGAGGTCTATTTAAAGGCTAGAGTATACAGATGAGTTTTAAGGTGAGACTTAAATGCTTCTACTGAGGTAGCATCTCAAACTGTTACCGGGAGGGCATTCCAGAGTACTGGAGCCCGAACGGAAAACGCTCTATAGCCCGCAGACTTTTTTTTGGGCTTTAGGAATCACTAATAAGCCAGAGTCTTTTGAACGCAGATTTCTTGCCGGGACATATTTGTACCAACTGTAATCTTTTAATGCTAGACATGGGGAGAACCGAAAATAATACGTTACAGTAATCGAGACGAGGCGTAACAAACGCATGGATAATGATCTCGGCGTCTTTAGTGGACAAAATGGAGCGAATTTTTGCGATATTAAGGAGATGAGAGAAGGCCGTTTTAGTAACGGTTTTAATGTGTGACTCAAAGGAGAGAGTTGGGTCGAAGTTAATACCCAGATTTTTTACCGAGTCACCTTGTTTTATTATTAACAAAGTACCCAATTAACCTTTCGAAGGAGTAATCATATATATATATTTTTTGTAAGTAACTGCGGTAACACTGATTTTGCTTATGCAAATACAATCCAAGCATGGTAACATTTTTCACCGACACCCGATTTGACTTTTTTTTGGAGCGTGTACTGAATTATAGATGAGGAACACACTCGTGGGGATGGTCGTAAATTTTGGCTAATGCTACAAGCTCGTGCTGTGTGAAGAATGTTTACATAAACTAAAAAGGCACAAACATGAAGACTCGGGTGCATTTCTCCCCGCTGATATCGGCTAAAAACACCACGTCCTTTCATCCTCTCGTTTACAGTACAGCAAACACCATGTCACATAAATATGTGTATAGGTCGTAAGTCAGTATACTGTTTACATGCATGGCATTTTTTATTTATTTATTTTTTTTTTTTTTAAAGCATGTAAACACCCTAATTAGATCGTGTCTGACTTTTCAGGAATCGAGTTGATACCAGTGGAAACCTGATCATTTTGAATGTGTGCGCTTTGTGTGCACTATGCATGGAAAATCATATATAGGGTTTCCCACTCCTCACAGCGACTTAAAGGCCTACTGAAATGCGATTTTCTTACCTAAACGGGGATAGCAGCTCCAATCTATGTGTCATACTTGATCATTTCGCGATATCGCCATATTTTTGCTGAAAAGATCATCGACGATAAAGTTTGCAACTTTTGGTCGCTAATGAAAAAGCCTTGCCTGTACCGGAAGTAGCAGACAATGTGCGCGTGACGTCACGGGTTGTGGAGCTCCTCACATCCTCGCATTGTTTGCAATCATGGCCACCAGCAGCTAGAGCGATTCAAACCGAGAAAGCGACAATTTCCCCATTAATTTGAGCGAGAATGAATGATTCGTGGATGAGGAAAGCGAGAGTGAAGGACTAGGAAAAATAATAAAAATAAAAAAAGGACTAGGGGGCAGTGGGAGCGATTCAGATAGGGAAGATGCTGTGAGAGGCGCTCTGGCAGCCGTGGGGGTGGCATGACCACTCGGCCAGGCCGAGCCATACCGCTTTGAACCCGACGGTGACAGTCAGGAGGACGCTGCTGATATTGATGCTGGAGTAACACACGACATGGATCGCTTTCACAATACAGAATGGTAAAATGTTATTTATTTTTCGAAATGATCGCTGCATAATACACTGTACTTTATGTGTGTGGTCCAATCCAACCGTGTTCGCTTGACATCTCTGTTCCATAGTAAAGCTTGACTGTCATCTTTCAAGAATGTAAACAATAAATGGGTTGTACTTGTATAGCGCTTTTCTACCTTCAAGGTACTCAAAGGGCTTTGACACTATTTCCACATTCACACACTGATGGACGGAGCTGCCATGCAAGGCGCTAACCAGCACCCATCAGGAGCAAGGGTGAAGTGTGTTGCCCAAGGACACAACGGCAGTGACTATGTTGGCAAACGATGTGCGCTTGACGTCACGGGTTGTGGAGCTCCTCACATCCTCACATTGTTTGCAATCATGGCCACCAGCAGCTAGAGCGATTCAGACCGAGAAAGCGACAATTTCCCCATTAATTTGAGCGAGAATGAATGATTCGTGGATGAGGAAAGCGAGAGTGAAGGACTAGGAAAAATAATAAAAATAAAAACAGGACTAGAGGGCAGTGGGAGCGATTCAGATAGGGAAGATGCTGTGAGAGGTGCTCTGGCAGCCGTGGGGGTGGCAGGACCACTCGGCCAGGCCGAGCCATACCGCTTTGAACCCGACGGTGACAGTCAGGAGGATGCTGCTGATATTGATGCTGGAGTAGTACACGACATAGATTGCCTTCAGAATACAGAATGGTAAAATGTTATTTATTTTTCAAAATGATCGCTGCATAATACACTGTACTTTGTGTGTGTGGTCAATTCGAACTGCGTTCGCTTGACATCTCTGTTCCATAGTAAAGCTTGACTGTCATCTTTCAAGAATGTAAACAATAGATGGGTTGTACTTGTCTAGTGCTTTTCTACCTTCAAGGTACTCAAAGGGCTTTGTCACTATTTCCACATTCACACACTGATGGAGGGAGCTGCCATGCAAGGGGCTAACCAGCACCCATCAGGAGCAAGGGTGAAGTGTGTTGCCCAAGGACACAACGGCAGTGACTAGGATGGCTGAAGCGGGAATTGAACCTGCAACCCTCTGGTTGCTGACACGGCTGTTCTTCCAACCGAGCTATACCGCCCCAACAATGAAACACAGGCTGCGTTTGTGTTGCTTACGCCGGCCGCAATACACCGCTTCCCACCTACAGCTTTCTTCTTTGATGTGTCCATTGTTCATTGAACAAATTGCAAAAGGTTAGCCAACTCAGATGTCCAGAATACTGTGGAATTTTGCGATGAAAACGGACGACTTAATAGCCGGGCACGATGCTGGCAGAAAATGTCCTCTACAATCCGTGACGTCACGTGCAAGCGTCATCATATCGAGACGTTTTCAGCAAGATTTTTCGGCACAAAATTTAAAATTGCAATTTAGTAAACTAAAAAGGCCGTATTGGCATGTGTTGCAATGTTAATATTTCATCATTGATATATAAACTATCAGACTGCGTGGTCGGTAGTAGTGGGTTTCAGTAGGCCTTTAAAACAAGCGCACCTTCTTACATACGTCACAAATGCAACGTCACACGCTTCCACGGAGGAGACAGGTCGAGACCTGTTAGTTGTGATGCTAACGGTGGGGTGCGAGTGGTATTACAAGAAAGAGAAGGTGTGAATCTGGTAACAAATGAAAGAATAATTAATTCCCAACAATTATGCGGCAAAAGCGTTGCTACAAAAAGGAGCACCACTGCTAATGCAGCATCATTTGAAAAGTCACCCGCTAGTGAATGAAGAGTGCTTGAAACTCCGCATGTCAACATTACCACACCCACAAAATGCCGAAGCAACTTCTTCCACATCAACACCGTATGAAAAAAAATAGTCAACAACAGAAGGGGATAACGTCCGCAGGAACCTACCACATAGCGAAGGACATACACCATCTGATTTTCTATTATGTGGCTCATTTTTATTTGACAGTTATTGAAATATCTTGTGTGACATCATGCACAAAAGTGCACTTTATTTGTTTTTAGCTATTGTAGTGGCGTTTTGATATGTCATCTTAGTGACATCACTGCCGCCGCCTGGAGCCATCGCTTTTTTTTTTTTTTTGTGCTTCACTCTAACTTTCCTCATCCAGAAATATTTCATCCTCACTCTAATTAATGGGAAAATTGTCGCTTTTTTGGTCCGAATAGCTCTTGCTGCTGGTGGCTATGATTATAAACAATATGAGGATGTGAGGAGCTCCACAACCCGTGACGTCACGCGGACATCGTCTGCTACTTCCGGTACAGGCAAGGCTTTTTTATTAGCGACCAAAAGTTGCGAACTTTATTGTCGATGTTCTCTACTAAATCCTTTCAGCAAAAATATGGCAATATCACGAAATGATCAAGTATGACACATAAAATGGACCTGCTATCCCCGTTTACATAACAAAATCTCATTTCAGTGGGCCTTTAACTATCTTGTCTTTGCAGTCTATTCAAGTGAAGATAGGTTGTAAAGGATTTGCAAATCATTGTATTCTGTTTTTGTTTACGTCTTATAAAAGTTGTCAACTTCACTGGTTTTGGGTTTTGTATAATCACTGTACTAACTAGAATTCTGACCTCATGCCGCGGTGTCTATTAGTTGAGTTTGGATTGTCTGCGTCACATGCCGCTGCAGAATAACAGACACAGTAATGTCTTTTTTTCTCCGTCTCCAAATAAAAATACAAAGCTCTCAAAGCAGAGCTCCAAAGTAGTTCGTCCTCTCTTGCCGGCGTGCAGCTCTCCTCGCGCCGAAGTGTTGACTAGACTCTAAAACATGGATGAGTAGAGCAACTTTCCGAGAAAAAAAAAAAGAAAAAAAGATCCTCGGTGGTCTTGATTCGAAAGGTCTCCTTTTGAAGGCTTGCCTCTTACTCTTGCTCTCGATTGCAGCGGCGACGGTCGGGAAAACGGCGGCGCCGCTGCTGACTTGATATGCGGCGCTTGTTTCTCCGTCTGTGGAAGTGCATGACATTTATGTGAAAACAAGAAGAGCTCACCAGGAGAAAGAACAATGAGGCTTTGTGCTGCACTTTGATAGCCTCTTGACACCGGATGGTGGCTGCAATCTTCACTCTTTTGAAAGCACTTCATCCCAGGACTAGTCTTCACCTTAGTTCACTCGAAAAAAAGGTACTTGTGTTTGTTAATTTTGTGCCATGGACTATTAGGAGCACACTGTAAACAAAATACATTATTCATAAGAACAAAAAAAACAGTTTGAGATTTTTTTTTTTCCAGAAAAAAACAAACAAAAATACAAAACGAAAGAAAAAAAAGGAAATCTTAATTAATTTGTATTATTTCAGTTCATTAGTACTAGGGATGTACTAATAGAACCTTTGGGACCACTTTAGTCTGGGGAACATATTCATCATTGGCCTTATACAACAAAATGTGTATATTAATATATGTATTTTTATATATATATATATATATATATATATTGCGAAAGTCTTGAGCCGTCATCGTGTGGGTTGAATGGACCACCCAGGAAGGACATGCTTTCGAGCAGGTTTGACTCTTTTATTTTTTCAAATAATGCAGACTTTTGCGCCGTCGTCACTCGCACTGCTCGCTCCTCCATGTTTCGCTCTCAAAGTCCCGCTCTCCCGTCCGCTCTTAAAGCCACCGTCGTCGTCCCGTTATATGACTCGCTCTCGGTTGCTCTTTGATCGCTCTTTCCGGCTCTCCAACTCCTTCCGGGACCTCACCCCCTTCTCCCCTTTTATACGCCCTTGATTTAGATTGTGGCTGCGTCACTCCCAGCAAGCCACGCCCCTCCGCTCCGCTGCATCCTCCGCCTCCAAATTAGTAACATATTGGCGTATTCTGCATGGCCTTATACAACCAAATATGTATATATATATATATATATATATAGTGCCAGTCTTAAGCCGTCGTCATGTGGGTTGAATGGACCATCCAGAAAGGACATGCTTTCGAGCAGGTTTGACTCGTTTATTTTTTCAAATAATGCAGACTTTTGTGCCGTCATCACTCACTCCTCCATGTCTCGCTCTACGGTCCGCTCCTTCAGCCGCCATCGTCGTCGTCCCGTTCTATGACTCACTCTCGGTTGCTCTTGGATCGCTCTTTCCGGCTCTCCAACTCCTTCCGTGACCTCTCCTCCTTCTCCCCTTTTATACAGCAGGATGGATGAGATAATAGTGTGCCGGTGTGTGTGGCACGCACCTGATTTAGATTGTGGCGGTGTTGCTTCCGCCGCTCTTGCGCATCCTCCGCCTCCTTGCCGCCATCCTGGGCTGGGCTGTAGCGTGCCCTGCCCAGCCGTCGGTCCGTTTGCTCCGCCTCTCCATATATATATGTATGTATGTATGTATGTATGTATATATGTATGTATATATGTATGTACAGTATGTGTGTGTGTGTGTGTGTTTTCTATTGCATTATTTTTTTTGATTAATTGTATAATGTTTATGACAACTTTTTTCCAAAACACATTATATAATGGTAGATATTAGAGGATATTGCATACATATATAATTTATTTTCAAAACGCTTACAAAAAAAAGTGAGTCCCAAAAAATTTACTGTGGGACCCCATTTTAATGAATTGATGGGGTGCCCGGGACCCCAAATTTCTAGCGCCAACACTGATGCAGTATTGGTGCATTCAAAAACAGCAGCAGGCGGCTGTGGCCTGCGGGCCGGTCCTAATACAAATCAATTATCATCCCGGAGGCCATATAACATTCATTTGCGGGCCTTGACTTTGAAAGGGACAAGCAGTAGGAAATGAATGGATGGATGGGATGAACTTTGATACATGGGAGCTAATGGCATTCTTTTTTAAACAGTGTGCCAAAACAAATCAAGTGTCATGAGCATTTCAGGATTAATACGTTCAAAATATGATTTGGTTTTTTAGTCAAAGTTGAACTGGACTTTGACCTGAATGAGAGTGGAAAACATCCTGTTGCTATGATTCAACGCTTCAGATAAAGACAAATCGTACAATCTTGACAAACATGACACACACCTCACGGCGGCGTTGCGAGAAAATAGCGTAGACCTGGAGTCGGCAACCCAAAACATTAAAAGGGCCATATTGGACCGAGAATAGAAAAAGCAAATCTGTTTGGAGCCGCAAAAAATGAAAGCCGTATATAAGTCTTACAATGAAGGCAACGCATGACGTAAGTGTCTATATCAGCAATAATAGCCTACTGTCAAAATGACTATGTGTCGCAGGCTGAAGCAAATCTTCGTTGACAGAAATGTTGAAATTTAATATTTATTCTACATATTTTTACAACATTAAAAACCTTTAGTAAATCAGAGGCTACTCAGAAGGTGAGATAACTCCTGGAAATGACTGGCTTTTAATGGCCAAAGGTATGCAAGTGTGTCCAAGTTCTTCGTCTAATATATTTATTGCAATCTTTGGCAAGCAAGGTAATGTTTGCTGTGGTCTGGAACAACATGGCACACAAAGAACTATCTGAAATGCAGCCAATATTACATACAGATAATCTGTCATGAGACATGCAAAGCTAAATCATATTATTAGAACTCCAACAACCTTTGTGCATTCACGCACAGCATAAAACGTTTGGTGGACAACATTAGACCAAGGAGTGGGCGATTCGACATGTAAACAAACAGTTGCATCACAGTCCACACTGTGGTGAGTTCAAGAACCAGTGAAATTAGTAGTACAAAAAGACATCCACCAAATACTCTCATCAGTGAAGCATGCACACAAATATATTGAACAGTGGGATTTCTAACAATTGGGAAAGTTTGTGTAATGTTTTTCCTCAAACGAAAAAAATACTAAAAAATACATAATATTTTTCACCCATCTTTTTCCATTTTCAATCTTTTTTTTTTAGAAATGCGGCTAGGGCTGGGGTCAGCAACCCCCGGCATAGGCAAACAAGTGTGGTGCATTCACAGACAATAGGTAACTTTTTACGCTATTTTTGGTATGTTTTTATTTATTAATTTTTTTTTTTGTACAAACAGAGGTGGCCCACTGAAAACAGGTGTCCCACCCTCTGGTTGATAATTGCTGGTTTTCCTTAAATTGCCGCCGGGTATATAGTATGCGCCTGCCTAGAATTACTGCCGGGTAAAACTCGTTGCGCAAAATATTAGTTTTATTAGCACATGTCTAGAATTTTCACCGGGTCAAACTCGTTTCGCAAAATAATTAGCATATGCCAGGGGTGTCAAACTCAAATACAGAGTGGGTCAAAATTTTAAACGGCACAAAGCCGCGGGCCAAGGTTGAACAAATTAACCTTTAAATAGGGACCCAAACAAGTTTTGCATTGAATATTGAACAAGCAAGGCTTATATAACTTTAGTGACATGCAAAATCCAGTTTCAAATAATAATAATAATAATTAAAAGAATATCAATGGCATATCAAAAAAAATTTAAATAACAATTGTATGTCTCTTTTTCTATTTGCAATCTTCTGAGGTAAATATCAATTTTTTTCCACAGACTAATAACATTTTTTTAAAATAAGATAACAATAATGAATGAACCAAACATTCAAGCCTTGAAGTAGCAAGAGAAAATGCATGAATAAAACGGTAATTATCGGTCAAGTTGCTGGAAGTTTCCCGGAAGAGTTAGTGCTGCAAGGGCTTCTGGGTATTTGTTCTGTTGTGTTACGGTGCGGATGTTCACCCGAAATATGTTTGTCATTCTTGTTTGGTGTGGGTTCACAGTGTGGCGCATATTTGTAACAGTGCTAAAGTTGTTTATACGCCCACCCTCAGTGTGACCTGTATGACTGTTGACCAAGTATGCATTGCATTCACTTGTGTGTGTAAAAGCCACAAATATGTGGCACGCTGTTAGTATAGAGGAAAAGCGGACGTGACGACAGGTTGTAGAGAACGCTAAAGGCAGTGCCTTAATTGCACGCCCCCAATATAGTTGTCCAGGTGGAAATCGGTAGAAATTCGGGAGAATGGTTGCCCCTGGAGATTTTCGGGAGGGGTACTGAACTTCGGGAGTCTACCGGGAAAATTAGGAGGGTTGGCAAGTATGAGTATTAGCGGTGAATGTGGTGTTACAGCGGCACCGACGCGGGCCAGCTGTAATGCTAAACTGGTATTGCTTCAAGGGCCAAATTAAATTACACGGCGGGCCAGATTTGGCCCGCGGGCCAGAGTTTGACACCCATGGCATATGCCTATAATTTCCGCCGGGTCAAACTCGTCACGTCACGAGTGACACTTCACCTGTCATCATTTTCAAAATGGAAGAGGCTGATTTCAATAATTTGAAATCGCATAAAGGGAAGAAGATTAAGAGCTAATCAGTAGGATTTAAGGTCCAAGATATTGAATATGCTAAAAAGAACAGTAAGCAGTTATGTTTTATTAATATACCGTAGCTGCGTGTGTCAAATATGAGTCATTAAATGACTCCCGCCTCCTGGTGGTAGAGGGCGCTAGTGATCCTTCTTGCGACTACTCGGCTGCAGAAGAAGTGACAACAAGCAGCAAGAGTGAGCAGCGTGTGTTTATTTTTTTCCTTGCGCTTTCACTTTTAACATGGAGGATTACATATCTAAAATAAAACAGTTTTCTAAACTGGACTTTCAATCGAAGCAGGAGGTAATAAAGGAAGATCTCCATTTAAAACTGAAGAAAGATAAGGAAGACTTCTAGAAACAAGTGATCGATGTTTTTGATCAGATGGAGCTGCGCATGGACTTCATTTATAAGTAAAGGTAAGACCATGATAAAGTTTTTTTTATTAAATGTGCTTTTCATGATGGTATCCTTTACATCACACTCAACATTTTTTTAAGCGCAGGCCTAAATTTACCACATGCCTTTGGTAAGTGCCGGAGTGATAAGAAGTTTTAAATTAATTAGCGCCCCGGCGGCAATTCAAGGAAATACGGTATCATAGTTCACTCTTAGGACTTAAATAATAATAAATAAAATACTCCAAAGTTCCAAGTAAAAAAAAACGTAGCAAAAACACCATCGTCGGTTTAACCGCTGTTTTCATTTGTTTACACGTCGCTCAAATGTCGTCACATCTGTTTTTAACGGCGCACAGCTGAATGCGCACATAACAATAATCCGGGATTTGTACTGATAATACGTATCTTTTCCCCCAGATTAAGCTACTGTGCGTGTGTTTCTGTATCTTAATGGGCTTTGTAAGATAATACCCAGCAGACGCAACAATACTTTCCAACTCCGGGGATTGTCAAGCCGTCCCCGGTTGGCTCCGAGCTTCAGCCATGATTGGAAAGCCTGCATAACCTGGATTTGTCTGAAAAAAAAATGATCGTAATCACCGGCAGGGGTTCTCTTCAATTTATCGTCTCATCCCTTTCTTTTTTTATTGCAATATGTGAATATCTGCTTTGGACCTTGTCTGCACGTGTTTTGGGAAAACATAGAGCGTAGGGTTGGGGGACGACTTGCACGGAAGTGTAATTGCTTTTGCAGGCTTGTATCCGTCTGTTACGATCATAAATATGATAGGAATTTTTACTGTTTTATGGGGCTGGAGTAGTGATTCCATTGAGAAACAGACAGTAGAGGTATTTAACAATACTGAAGTGTTGATTTTGGACCCAATTTCGGAGAGACGGCAGGCACAGGACAGGTAAAAATACATATAATTAAAGGCCTACTGAAATGAGATTTTCTTATTCAAACGGGGATAGCAGGTCCATTCTATCCGTCATACTTGATCATTTTGCGATATTGCCATATTTTTGCTGAAAGGATTTAGTAAAGAACATTGACGATAAAGTTTGCAACTTTTGGTCGCTAATAAAAAAAGCCTTGCCTTTACCAGAAGTAGCAGACGGGTTGTAGGGCTCCTCACATCCTCACATTGTTTATAATCATAGCCACCAGCAGCAAGAGCTATTCGGACCGAGAAAGCGACAATTTCCCCATTAATTTGAGCCAGGATGAAAGATTCGTGGATGAGGAAAGTTAGAGTGAAGCACAAAAAAAAAAGAAAAGGCGACGGCTCCAAGCGGCGGCAGTGAAACCGTTTCAGATGTAATTAGACACATTTACTAGGATAAATCTGGACGATCCCTTATCTGCTTCTTGTTTTTATAGTGTTTTGGGACAATATAGAGTGTCGGGTTGGTGGACGACTTGCACGGAAGTGTAATTGCTTTTGCAGGCTTGTATCCGTCTGTTACGATCATAAATATGATAGGAATTTTTACTGTTTTATGGGGCTGGAGTACTGATTCTATTGAGAAACAGACAGTAGAGGTATTTAACAATAGTGAAGTGTTGATTTTGGACCCAATTTCGGAGAGACGGCAGGCACAGGACAGGTAAAAATACATATAATTAAAGGCCTATTTAAATAAGATTGTCTTATTTAAACGGGGATAGCAGTTCCATTCTATGTGTCATACTTGATCATTTCGCGATATTGCTATATTTTTGCTGAAAGGATTTAGTTGAGAACATCGACGATAAAGTTCGCAACTTTTGGTCGCTAATAAAAAAAGCCTTGCCTTTACCAGAAGTAGCAGACGGGGTGTAGGGCTCCTCACATCCTCATATTGTTTATAATCATAGCCACCAGCAGCAAGAGCTATTCGGACCGAGAAAGCAACAATTTTCCCATTAATTTGAGCGAGGATGAAAGATTTGTGGATGAGGAAAGTTAGAGTGAAGCATAAAAAAAAAAAAAGAAAAGGCGACGGCTTCAGGCGGCGGCAGTGGAACCGTTTCAGATGTAATTAGACACATTTACTAGGATAAATTTGGACGATCCCTTATCTGCTTCTTGTTTTTATAGTGTTTTGGGACAACATAGAGCGTCGGGTTGGGGGACGACTTGCACGGAAGTGTAATTGCTTTTGCAGGCTTGTATCCGTCTGTTACGATCATAAATATGATAGGAATTTTTACTGTTTTATGGGGCTGGAGTACTGATTCCATTGAGAAACAGACAGTAGAGGTATTTAACAATACTGAAGTGTTGATTTTGGACCCAATTTCGGAGAGACGGCAGGCACCGGGTAGGTAAAAATACATATAATTAAAGGCCTACTGAAATGAGATTTTTCTTATTTAAACGGGGATAGCAGGTCCATTCTATGTGTCATACTTGATCATTTCGCGATATTGCCATATTTTTGCTGAAAGGATTTAGTTGAGAACATCAGCGATAAAGTTCGCAACTTTTGGTCGCTAATAAAAAAAGCCTTGCCTTTACCAGAAGTAGCAGACGGGGTGTAGGGCTCCTCACATTCTCACATTGTTTATAATCATAGCCACCAGCAGCAAGAGCTATTCGGACCGAGAAAGCGACAATTTCACCATTAATTTGAGCGAGCATGAAAGATTCGTGGATGAGGAAAGTTAGAGTGAAGCACAAAAAAAAAAAAAGAAAAGGCGACCGCTCCAAGCGGCGGCAGTGGAACCGTTTCAGATGTAATTAGACACATTTACTAGGATAAATCTGGAAGATCCCTTATCTGCTTCTTGTTTTTATAGTGTTTTGGGACAACATAGAGCGTCGGGTTGGGGGACGACTTGCACGGAAGTGTAATTGCTTTTGCAGGCTTGTATCCGTCTGTTACGATCATAAATATGATAGGAATGTTTACTGTTTTATGGGGCTGGAGTACTGATTCCATTGAGAAACATACAGTAGAGGTATTTAACAATACTGAAATGTTGATTTTGGAACCCAATTTCGGAGAGACGGCAGGCACAGGACAGGTAAAAATACATATAATTAAGGGCCTATTTAAATAAGATTGTCTTATTTAAACGGGGATAGCAGGTCCATTGAATGTGTCATACTTGATCATTTTGCGATATTGCCATATTTTTGCTAAAAGGATTTAGAAGAGAACATCGACAATAAAGTTTACAACTTTTGGTCGCTAATAAAAAAAGCCTTGCCTTTACCAGAAGTAGCAGACGGGTTGTAGGGCTCCTCACATCCTCACATTGTTTATAATCATAGCCACCAGCAGCAAGAGCTATTCGGACCGAGAAAGCGACAATTTGCCCATTAATTTGAGCAAGGATGAAAGGTTTGTGGATGAGGAAAGTTAGAGCGAAGCATAAAAAAAAAAATTGGCATATGTTGCAATGTTAAGATTTCACCATTGATATATAAACTATCAGACTGCGTGGTCGGTAGTAGTGGGTTTCAGTAGGCCTTTCATGTCAAAAAACAAAAGAATAGTGCAGCAGGGTAGTGCACGGTTAGCATTAGCACTTAAGTTAAAGTAAAAAAAATACAAATGATTGTCAGACACACACTAGGTGTGGTGAAAGTACCCTTCTGCATTTGACCCATCCCCTTGTTCCACCACCTGGGAGGTGAGGGGAGCAGTGAGCAGCAGCGGTGGCCACGCTCGGGATCATTTTTGGTGATTCAACCCACCAATTCCTACCCTTGATGCTGAGTTGAAAGAGTGACCCTACACAAATCAAGCTCAGCATGCGACTGGCATGAGAGTCCTCCTAAACAAGGCGAGCATCCAAATTACGAATTAAGTGTATAGTTGGCCAGAAGTAAGTTGCGGGAAACAAAAGCAGACAGGAAGTAGAACGAAAAGTCAAGAAATAAGACAAAATACTAATAATAATGCCAACATGACATTGAAGTGATAAAAAAAAGGATTGTTTTATTTGTTTTTTACGGTACATCGGTATTAGTGTATTACAGCGATACTAATGAATCATATTCGGTACTCTACTGCCTCTGAAAAGTACCGGTCCGCCCCCGCATCCCCATCGTTGCTGATTTATGAGCAGAAGAGCATTTTCGGCAGCGCACAATCACAGAGTACTTACAAACAGACAGTGTGTAGACAGAAAAGGAGAACGGACGCATTGTGGCTTAAAAACTAACGATAAAGGAGAAGTTATAACATTGAAACACCCTCAGGAATAGGTGCTTTAAAACATGCTAGCTAGCGGCTAATGTCCAGCCCTAGTCTGCAGTGTTTTAGCTACTTCTAAATCACTAATCCTCGACGACAAATAAAGTAAGTTTTTTACAAGTATCATCCCTAAAGGACGAGGACATGGAATCACTACACAAGCGCCATGGGTGGACCTACACCTGACATCCACTGTAATGATACCAAGTACAGTAGCGTATCTGGTCGATACTTCTATGATTACGTCTATTTTTTGGTATCACATCTTCTTTCGTTTTTTTTTTATTTACATTATGTTTATTAACTCAGGAAAAAGGTCCCTGACTTATGAGGACTTTGAATATGACCAATGTATGATCCTGTATAGACTTGGTATCGGATCGATACCCAAATGTGTGGTATCATCCAAAACTAATGTAATGTATCGAACAACAGAAGAATAAGTGATTATTACATTTTAACAGAAGTGTAGATAGAACATGTTAAACGGGAAAGTAAGCAGATTATAACACTAAATGAACAAATAGATTAATAATTAATTTTCTACAACTTATTAATATTTTTGACAAAATAATAGAATGGGAAATGTGACAATAAGTTACTGCATATGTAAGGAGACTAATTTTGGAGCCTTTGTTTGTTTACTTACTACAAAAAGACAAGTTGTCTTGTTTGTTCACTGTTTTATTTACGGAAAAACTTGCAATAAGAAACCTATTTTTAATGTACCGTAATATTTTTAATTAAAACAAAGCCATCCATCCATCCATCCATTTTCTACCGCTTATTCCCTTTCGGGGTCGCGGGGGAAGCCAAAAATGCAATTTTTTTCCGGTCTACTTTATTTAGAAAAGTACCAAAAAGTATCGAAATAATTTTGGTAACGGTACCAAAATATTGGTATCGGGACAACACGAGCCAGTAGTGTTGGGTATCATTTCGATACAGCAGAAAGTAAATGGGTAAGAAGAGGACGTTAGGAATTAGATGAATCAGGAGAGACAGTATCGTCTGTCAGCCATGGATGGTGTAGGTGGTTACGGTTTCTTGCCAATGGTTTTGACTAGGGGGTGGGACTTCCAGGAAAAAAGATGGGAAGTGAGGTGTGTTGTGTGGGTTTCCGCAGGGACAGCAAGACACAGGTATTGATCTTGTAATGGAACGGTTCATTTTGTAAGAAAAAGAGATACACTGGAATTGTGTCCGAGAAAGAAGTCGGGGGCTGGAGAGAAGCAACAAGGTCCGTGTCCAAGCAGGGGTCGAGGATCGAGGGAAGCAGTCCGAATCCAGAGGCAAGTCGAGGCACACAGCTCGATTACGAGAAACAGAGGAAGGGAGCAGTACTGGAAACACAAAGGACATTATCTATATTTATCTATATTTTTTTATATAGCGCTTTTCTCTAGTGACTCAAAGCGCTTTACATAGTGAAACCCAATATCTAAGTTACATTTAAACCAGTGTGGGTGGCACTGGGAGCAGGGGGGTAACGTGTCTTGCCCAAGGACACAACGGCAGTGACTAGGGTGGCAGAAGTGGGAATCGAACCTGCAACCCCCAAGTTGCTGGCACGGCCACTCTACCAACCGAGCTATACCGCCCCATTAGACACGGAAGAGGGAAGGCACAGAGAGAGAGCAAGTAAACGGGAGGGAAGCCAGAGACGGGATGCTTACTGCGAGTGTGAACTACGTTCCGGCACTGGATCTTCGGGCCCGCCGGTTTTATTATACCTGCCTTCATCTGAACCAGGTACACCGATTGAACATTCCCTGCGGCCTGCAGGCGCAGGCGGGCTTCTAGCGGAGGTGCCGGCAGATGACATGCGGGATTATGCAAGCGCCGTGACAGTCTGTTCACCAAATAGAGGCTTTAATGTGTTTGTTCAATTAGCGGGCTACTACTGTTCTCACGCATCCAGTCTTCCATATTTATATCTGCTGTGCGCATGAATCCAAAAAGTGGTTCTTTTTTCGCAAACTTTTAAACAAATCATTTATGTATGTTTTGCGTAATTCCGCGATATTAACGTTTGCACTAGGCGTTTTGCTGCTGTTTTTGTATGTTCGATGCCGGTTTAAAATGCAGTCAGAAAGAA
>NC_084612.1:68571943-68594443 GCF_033978795.1 Nerophis ophidion
ATGGTGTTCTTGGGATGCAACTCAGTATTCTTCTTCCTCCAAACACGACGAGTTGAGTTTATACCAAAATGGATACATGGATGATACAGCAGAGGATTGGGAGAATGTCATGTGGTCAGATGACACCAAAATAGAACTTTTTGGTATAAACTCAACTCGTCGTGTTTGGAGGAAGAAGAATACTGAGTTGCATTCCAAGAACACCAAACCTACTGTGAAGCATGGGGGTGGAAACATCATGCTTTGGGGCTGTTTTTCTGCTAAGGGGACAGGACGATTGATCCGTGTTAAGGAAAGAATGAATGGGGCCATATATCGTGAGATTTTGAGCAGAAACCTCCTTCCATCAGTGAGAGCTTTGAATGGTTCACCAAATACTTATTTTCCACCATAATTTACAAATTCTTTAAAATTCCTACAATGTGAATTCCTGGATTGTTTTGTCACATTCTGTCTCTCACAGTTGAAGTGTACCTATGATGAAAATTACAGACCTCTGTCATCATTTTAAGTGGGAAAACTTGCACAATCGGGGGCTGACTAAATACTTTTTTGCACCACTGTATGTGTATGTATATATATTTAAATATATATAATTTTACAGAAAACTACCCATCACATTAATAAAAATGACAATTTTACGGTGTTTTTTACAGCATATTACTGAAAATTGAAAAAAACTACATTTTTTTTCCATTAAAATTGTGGTGCTTGGTCAGGTTTATACCAACTGTGCCTCAGTTTGAGTCAGGAAAAACCCTATATATGTGTATATATATATATATATATATATATATATGTATATGTGTATGAATATATATATATGTATATATATATGTATATGGGTATGTATATATATATATATATATATATGTATATATATATGTATATATATATGTATATGTATATATATATATGTATATATATATATATATATATATATATATATATATATATATATATATATATATATATATATGTATATATATATGTATATGTATATATATATATGTATATATATATATATATATATATATATATATATATATATATATATATATATATATATATATGTATATATATATATATATATATATATGTATATATATGTATATGTGTATGTATATATATATGTATATATATATATATATATATATGTATATGTGTATGTATATATATATATATATATATATATATATATATGTATATGTATATATATATATGTATATGTGTATGTATATATATATATATATATATATATATATATGTATATATATGTATATGTGTATATATATATATATATGTATATATGTATATGTGTATATATATGTATATATATATATATATATATATATATATATATATATATATATATATATATATATATGTATATGTGTATATGTATATACATATATATATATATAATATACAGTACAGGCCATTACACCATTACATGTGGAGTTATGTACTTAACAAAAAAAAAAAGTGAAATAACCGAAAACATGGTTTATATTCCAGTTTCTTCAAAATAGCCACCCATTGCTCTGATTACTTTTTTTCGCACACTCTTGGCATTCTCTCGATGAGCTTCAAGAGGTAGTCACCTGGAATGGTGCAAAGCAGTAATCAGTGCAAGAAACTAGAATAATAAACATGTTTTCAGTTATTTCTCCACATGTGTTCATTCATAGTCTTAATGCCTTCAGTGACAATCTACAATGTAAATAGTCATGAAAATAAAGAAAACGCAATGAATGAGGAGTGTCCAAAGTTTTGGGCTGTACCGAACAAAAAGGTTATTACTCGATTAATCAAACAAAATGATCCATAGAATACTCGAAAATAGTCGATGGCTCTAGAATAAAGCAATGATCTTTATTTTCGACAGCTGTACTGCAGCGGCGGTATTTTAATTTGTACAATGACAGGAGGGGGGCAGCTTCATGCAGGTGCAAGATGGCAGCTCTTTGTCCTAAACAAAAAAAAAAAAAAAACACACCATCATCGACATGAAATATATTCCAAAGGTCTATCGGCCTCCTTCGGCAACATTACGCAACACTAATGGATTCTTTTGTTTCGTAAGGTTGTGTGCAGGATATGTGCACCTGGGTCTTTTATGATGTCTGAATGGTTTTCGCCGTCCACAGCGACTCCGGGCTTGTCGGTGTGAGAGACAAAAAACGCGGCGCGTGCGCCCGTCGCCGTTCCTTTTGAATTTGCCTCGCCGGAGCAAAAAAAAAGGCGCCACCGCCGAGACTGGGGTTTGTTTGTGTTGTTTCTTCCGTGGCTGATAATGTCCCTCGTGACGCCTCAGTTACCGGCGCCGTGAACCGCCGCTTTACATAAACACATCGTAAAAAAAAAAAACTGTCCTGCGGGCTGCAGGATTCGGATAAAGGTGGAACAAACGGGACATTAGGGCCGCGGCATTACTCATTTTCGATCGGGGGGCCACGTGAGAAAAATCGACTCCCAGGTCGCCGGACTGGTAAAATCACGGCAAGATAACTTAAAAATAAAGACCAACTTCAGATTGTTTACTTTGTTTAAAAATAAAACAAGGACGTTCGGAAAATGTACAAATTATCATGTTTTTTTTTTTTTTTTTACACTTACATGTTGCGGTTAATAGTATTCTACCTTTATTTGTCGGTATTTATATTTTCTGAATAAATTATGTGATAATATTCATCATTGGAGTTCATTTTCAATCCATCAAGATTTAAAAAATATACATCAAAATCAAATTACAGGATGCTATTCATGTAGTTTACTCATTTTCCTCGACTGGTGCACTTACTGTGGTTTATTTTTTTCAAATATGTAGCATCATCTACAAAGATATAAATAATTGCTATTGTGACATCTAGTGGACACATTCAGAACAGCAGTTTTATTTCTGTGACAGTCTTGAGCTGTCCTCGCTCGGGTTCAATGGACCACCCAGGAAGGACATACATTTGAGCTGGTTTGACTTCTTTATTTTGCAATAAAGCTTGGCTGCGATGAGGTGGTGACTTGTCCAGGGTGTAGCTGAGATAGGCGCCAGCGCCCCCCCGCAACCCCAAAAGGGAATAAGCGGTAAAAAATGGATGGATGGATGTATGGATTTTGCAATAAAGCTTGGCTGCAGTTCAGGTCGCTTTTCAGCTCCTTCCTCCACTGCTCGTTCCCGGTCTGCTTTTCAGTTGCCATCGTCCTCGTCTGCTTTTTGGCCGCTTTTTCTTCCTAGTCGCTGCTGTTGGCTCTCCTACTCCTTCCGTCTCGATCTCTCCTCCTTCTCCCCTTTTATACAGCGTGAGGAGATGAGTTAATTGTGTGCCGGTGTGGCGTCGCTCCCGGCACGCCCCGCCTCGCCGCTCAGCCGTAATCTCCGCCTCCTTGCCGCCATCTTGGGCAGGGCTCCAGCGTGCCCCGCCCCGCCGTCGGACCGTCGGCTCCGCCTCTCCCCAATTTCATTCCAAAATTTCGGCTCATTTTTATACTTGGCAAACTCGTCCCGCGGGCCGGATAACACCTGTTCGGGCCGTACGTTGGACACCCAATGCATCAAAGTAAGAGGAGTACTTTTAACATAGGGCAGGGGAATTTTATGACTTGTCAGGTTTTATCCAGCCCGCGTTCCATACGTTTGACCCCCCCTGTGCTAGAAAGCTTCAAGGAAGTCAAAATGTTTTATTATCGTAATCTTGGGGCCTGATTTACTAAAAGTTTGCATGCACTAAAAACACGTGCAAACTTAAGCTAATAAAAGTGTGCAAAAAATGATGGCCACTATAATTTAAGCAGAATAAAGAACCATTTTGCGACTCTGTCTTCATTAATATCCAAAATAAATGCTGATAATTGAAAGGGTTTACAATACTGGGAGGAGAAGAGGCAAATATATCGTACAGCACACGCAGGGTGATTTATCAACACTCATTACTGTTTTTTGTGAGCATTATTTAAGCGATTTATTTGGCACGTTTTGAAAAGTACAGCAATGGTCAAAAGGTTACACTAATACACTTGTAAATAACATAATGTCATGGCTGTCTTGAGTTTACAATAATTTCTACAACTCTTATATTTTCCTTATTTTTTTCTTTGTGGCAGTGACAAAACTGTGCCATGCACTTTATAGTTACAAACCATTGTCTGCACAGTTGCTCTTGGGACGTTAAGTTGCTTCGAAATGGCTTTAAGTGACTTTCCTGACTTGTTCAAGTCAACGATTACTTTTTTCAGATCTGTGCTAAGTTCCTTTGACTTTCTGAGTCTAATGACTGCATCACATGAGCCCTGGGCTAATGGACTCAGAAAAGTCAACAGGTGTCATCAATCATAATCACTCACATGAAGTTAAGAGGCCATGGCATGGTAACTTTTCTACATCACCAACAGCAGATTTGATCACCTTTTCAGGACACCCATAAAAAAAATTCATAAAAGAAGCAAACTTCATGAATGTTATTTGTGACCAACAAGTATATGCTCCATTCACTCTATGAAAAAAAAATATAGAGTTGTAGAAATTATTGGAAACTCAAGACAGCCATGACATGATGTTCTTTAAAAGTGTACGTAAACTTTTGACCACGACTGTACGTGCAAAGTGACAGAAACACACGACCGTGACGGAGGATCAGTGGTTGTGCTGCACACGATTTACAGAGAATCCCCCGTGTCAACATATTTGGACTTTAAAAAAAATAAATAAAAAATTACACATATTGTCTATTCAGCAATTTCCTTTTATAAATCATAGCTGATGGATTAAAACAAATTCGATGAGTGCGATTTAGTGTATGTCAGCGTTTAGTTTTAAGTGGACTTAGTTTTTTTATATAGGAATTGTATTATTATAATATACAGTGGTGGTCAAAAGTTTACATACACTTGTATAAAACTTAATGTCATGGCTGTCTTGAGTTTTCAATAATTTCTACAATTTTTTTGTGATTGACTGATTGAAGCACATACTTGTTGGTCAGAAAACACATCTTACCACAGAACATTCCTTTAGAACAGGGGGAGGGAACCTATGGCTCTAGAGCCAGATGTGGCTCTTTTAATGACTGCATCTGGCTCTCGGATAAATCTTAGCTGACATTGCTTAACACCATAATTATGAATGATTTCGCTGGTAATCACAGTGCTAAAAATAACGTGTAAAATATAAAACATTCTCATGCATTTAAATCTGTCCTTCCGTTTTCTACCGCACCTGTTCAAGAAGTCGCATTAATGGTAAGAAATATTTTATGTCACGATGGGGGGGTCGCAGCTTGCTGCAGGGTCGTTCCCCCAGGAAGGCAGACGGACTACTCGGGACATGGCATTTAGGTAAAAACATGATTTAATTTAAACTTAAAAAAATATACAAACAAAAATCGCTCACAGCGGAGGCACAACTTGGGCTAAGGAACAAAGCTAACGCATAAACAGACTATGAACATAAATCACACAAAACTTACTTGGCATGGCATGAAGCACGAAACTATGGCAAGGCATGAAACAAGTCAGCACAGAGCTAGAAAAGCTCACATTGACGGCAGGGGGACTGACTGGCAAAGACGAGCTTAAATACTGCCTCTGATTAGAGCTCGGGAAGCAGGTGAGCGGGCATTTTGTCCACCAGAGACAGGTGGACAAAATGAACAACCAAGGAAACCAGACAAGGGAGTGGAAAAAAACAGGAACTTAAAGAGTCCAAAGGACAAACAGCACATGGCCAAACAAAAACATGATCAACAGACATGACAATTTTATTTATTATTGGTTAGCTTCAGAATAACAATGTTATTAAAAAGAATAAAATATTTATTATACCCTAAAAATGTTGGTCTTATTTAAAAATGCACACATTTAGTTGTATTCAGTGTTAAAAAATATGATATGGGTCTCACTGAAATACATTTTGAAATATTTGGCTTTCATGGCTCTCTCAGCCAAAAAGGTTCCCGACCCCTGCTTTAGAAGGTATTATCTTTATCCATGTTATCCAAATATTGAGCTGTTTGGCCACAATACCCGGCAATATGTTTGGAGGGGAAAAGGTGAGGCCTTTAAGCCCAGGAACACCATAACTACCGTCAAGCATGGTGGTGATAGTATTATGCTCTGGGCCTGTTTTGCTGCCAATGGAACCGGTGCTTTAAATGGGACGATGAAAAAGGAGGATTACCTTCAAATTCTTCAGGACAACCTCAAATCATCAGCCCGGAGGTTGGGTCCTGGGTGCAGTTGGGTGTTCCAACTGGACAATGACCCCAAACACATGTCAAAAGTGGAAAAGAATGGCTGAATCCGGCTGGAATCAAGGTTTTAGAATGGCCTTCCTGAAGTCCTGACTTAAATGTGTGGACAATGCTGAAGAAACAAGTCCATTTGAGAAAAGCAACACATATGGCTGAACTGCGCCAATTTTGTCAAGAGGAGTGGTCAAAAATTCCACCAGAAGCTTGTGGATGGCTACCAAAAGCGCCTTGTTGCAGTGAAACTTGCCAAGGGACACGTAAGCAAATATTAACATTGATGTATATTATGTTGGAAATTATGTATTATGTTCTCAACAAGTGTATGTAAACTTTTGACCACGACTGTATCTCCAACATGAAAATATGTCTTTCATTATGCATTTTGTTTGTTTGAGTCATTCCAGACGCTCGAATGCGTTGCGGGGATGTGATCCACAACCTAATGCGCAGACTGGTGTGTTAAAAATGTTGTCTGGATTGCGGTTCATAAAAAAGGTGTTACTGTACAGATTTAGACCCGAGACGTGTGCTGCCTGTTCACATATCACACACAGGTGGGAGCATCCTTCTAGAATTTTACTGCATGCTGGCTGACTTAAGGGGATGATTAAACAAATTCAATTCATGCCTTTTGGTATCAGTGTTTTTTGTTTTTTTAATGATGTTTGTTTATTAACACTAGGAGTGTAACGGTACACAAAAATGTTGTTTCGGTACGTACCTCGGTTCAGAAGTCACGATTCGGTTCATACACATACATATGTACTGTATATGTGTATATATACATAAATATATATATATGTCTTGATTGGATTATCCAGAGAATAGTGCTCGATACCGTGGTAGAGCGATATATGTAGGTGTGGGAAAAAAATCACAAGACTACTTCATCTCTACAGAACTGTTTCATGAGGGGTTCCCTCAAACATCAGGCAACACCCTAAGAAAAATATTCAACAAGAACAACATTAAATTGAGCTACAGCTGTGTGAATAACATGCAACAAATCATTTCAAACCACAACAAAGCAATTGCAAAACGACTGCCTACCCCCAGACTAAACGACTCTGAAACCAATAAGGAATGTAACTGTCGCAAGAAACCTGATTGCCTTCTCAACGGAGGGTGCTTACAGACATCAGTCGTTTACCAAGCAAAGGTGACACGCAAGGACATTAACACATCCGACACGTACGTAGGATTAACCGAAGGAGCGTTCAAAACAAGATGGAATAATCACAACGCCTCCTTTAGAAACCAGACTTTGCGGAATTCTACAGAACTCAGCAAACACATTTGGAACCTCAAAGACAATAATGTTGAATATTCAATAACATGGCAAATTCTTGCATCCAGCACACCTTACAACAGTGGTAATAAAAGATGCAACCTATGCTTAAAAGAGAAACTGTTTATTATATATCATCCAAATCTATCATCCCTCAACAAGCGCAGTGAAATCATTTCAACATGCCGCCACAGACGGAAACACTTCCTAGGTAACACATGAGCCAATCACCACACCCTACGCCTGCCTGTACCCACCCACTCTGTGCCCTATATAAACCATTGTATGTGAATGCTTCCATTAAAATCTCCTGATGATTGAGGGAACCCCTCATGAAACAGTTCTGTAGAGATGAAGTAGTCTTGTGATTTTTTTCCCACACCCATATATATATATTTATATATATACATATACATACATACATACCGTAAGAGACATGCTGAATAAGACATGCCTCCATATGTTGTATTATTCTTTTATTTTTCCATATTTAACATATTGTGTTGAAATTTGGGGAAATGTTTATAAAAAAAAACATAGACCCAATAATAAAACTTCAAAAAAGGGTCATTAGAATAATACACAAAGCCTGCTTCTGTGAACATACCAATCCATTATTTATGAGTTCAAATGTGTTAAAATTTTCCGACATTGTGTTTTTAAAAACAATGGAAATTATGTTTCGAGTAAAGAACAACAGCCTTCCTGCTTGTATTCTCAGGCTATTTCATTTAAGAGGAGAAAACTATAATTTACGGGGGATATCGATTTTTGAAATAGGTAAAGTGAGAACAAATATAAAATACAAATGCATTACAGTTTTAGGAGTTAAATGGTGGAACAAGCTCAGTGATGAGCTGAAGACATGCACTTCTTTGGTAAGGTTTAAGAAAACATTGAAAGGTGAAATATTTGAAAATTATAAAATATAGTAACAATTACTTTCATCCCATTGATTTTTGATTTTTTTTTTTTTAAAGTTGATGTTCCAGGCAATTTAATCTTCTGTGAAAGTATAGGATAGGCAAATATAAGGTTTGGCTTCAGCCTATTCCTTTTTTGGTCATTCTTTTTCTATTCT
The DNA here is from genome assembly GCF_033978795.1 of Nerophis ophidion. NCBI lineage: Eukaryota > Metazoa > Chordata > Actinopteri > Syngnathiformes > Syngnathidae > Nerophis > Nerophis ophidion. Next base: position 68,580,558 of record NC_084612.1, read on the forward strand.
TTCGTGTGTAAATGTGCATTATTGTATACATATAACATGTACTGTAAAACTGATCACACAAAATGGTTGATTGATTTGATTGATTATGTGACCGAAATAAACTTATTTCATTCATTCATTAATATTTCCTTGAATTGCCGCCGGGGCGCTAATTACTTTAAAACCTCTTCTCACTCCTGCGCTTACCAAAGGCATGCGGTAAAAGTAAGCATGCGCTAATTATTTTAAAACCTCTTCTCACTCCGGTACTTACCAAAGGCTTGCAGTAAAAAAAATTGAGTGTGATATAAGCTTGGACCTTAAATCCTACTGAATAGCTGTTAATCTTCTTCCCTTTATGCGGTTTCAAATTACCGGTATTGAAATCAGCCTCCTCCGTTTTGAAAATGATGACAGGGGGAGTGTCACTCGTGACGTCACGATTTTGACCAGGTGGTAATACTAAGCATGGGCTGATTATTTTGCGAAGCGAGTTTGACCCGGCAGTAATTCAAGGCAGGCGCATACTATATGCGCTATCTCAGCTACAATTGGGCGGAAGGCGGTGTACACCCTGGACAAGTCGCCACCTCATCGCAGGGCCAACACAGATAGACAGACAACATTCACACACTAGGGCCAATTTAGTGTGTGTATATATATATATATATATATATATATATATATATGTATATATATATATATATATATATATATATATATATCTTGATTGGATTATCCAGATAATAGTGCTCGATACCGTGGTAGAGCGCAATATGTAGGTGTGGGAAAAATCACAAGACTACTTCATCTCTACAGAACTGTTTCATGAGGGGTTCCCTCAATCATCAGGAGATTTCCCTCAATCTCCTGATGATTGAGGGAACCCCCTCATGAAACAGTTCTGTAGAGATGAAGTAGTCTTGTGATTTTTCCCACACCTACATATATATATATATATATATATATATATATATATATATATATATATATATATATATATATATATATAATAATATACTGGTACCGAAATATTGGTACCGGGACGACCCTAGAAAATATATATATATATATATATATATATATATATATATATATATATATATATATATATATATATATATATATAATCATCATCGGCGGTCACTCGAACGAGTATGACGGGGGGTATCCATTTATGTCCGTGACTTTGTTTAACGTGGGGAGACTGGTGCACAGACAGTCCTCACACGATCCTTGACGGAATCGGGTCAGGGTCCAGTGGCATGGAGTCCAAGACGACTGGGGACCCTTTTCTGCTGCAGCCTTCCCCCACCACAGCAGCCGTTGTAGTAGTTCTTAAAACTACCGTCTCCCGCCGTTGAGGTCATCCCCGTATCCCTGACTAGGGGGGCAGTCAGGTACTAGGAACTTGCCAAGGGCCACCTGGGGTTACAGTAGTAAAGGGGTTAGTTAACCTCCTAGTGCCCCAAGACCCCATATAGGAGCCTCCACTGTCGGACGCACTTTATATATATATATATATATATATATATATATATATATATATATATATATATATATATATATATATGTATATATATATATATATATATATATATATATATATATATATATATATATATATATATATATATATATATATAGGTGTGGGAAAAATCACAAGACTTCATCTATACGGAACTGTTTCATGAGGGGTTCCCTCAATCATCCAGGCCTGTCATCCCTCAACAAGCGCCGTGAAATCATTTCAACATGCCGCCACAGACGGAAACACCTCCTAGGTAACACATGAGCCAATCATCACACCCTACGCCTGCCTGTACCCACCCACTCTGTGCCCTATATAAACCATCGTATGTGAATGCTTCCATTAAAATCTCCTGATGATTGAGGGAACCCCTCATGAAACAGTTCTGTAGAGATGAAGTAGTCTTGTGATTGTTCCCACAAATACATATTGCGCTCTACCACGGTATCGAGCATTATTCTCTGGATAATCCTATATATATAAATATATAATATATTTTTTAACCCAATGTGGACCCCGAGTCAGAAAGTTTGGGGACGCCTGATCTACAATATCTATCTATGGCCGTCAATGATTAAACATAATCAGATCAGCATAATATTAATTGGCCGAGTATGTAACACACAGACGTTTTACTTCCTGTGCTCTCTTTTTTTCCAACCCGGATTTATCACATTTTGTATTTAGTGTAGTCATAATTGACCGCACATGTTTTCCTCTTTTCCGAAGTGTAGATCATTAAAATGTACAACCAACATGGGACTGGACACTTTAATTTATGCACATTGTAGTTTGTTAAACATCATGCATGTTTAAACAGCTCCTCACAAAATGGGCAGAGACACATATTGCGTTATAAAAAAAAAATATATATATATATATGCTTGATGAAAAGGAAACATTCATTAACTACAGTGTTAAGTTTGACAACCCTAGCATAAGAGAAATAGAGCTGTCAAAAACCAGTCAACTAAATACAAAAAATAATTGAAAAAATAATCTAGTTGTATATAATCACGCAAGCTATTTTGACCGCACATGCTCCTTACCTGTTAGGTAAAGAAGAGTGAGGGGACTTTGGAAAAAAAAACTGTTACCGAGTTTTGAACAAATAAATGACGTACCTTCAAGTAAAACATTTTTTTTTAAAAGTTTGCATATAACATTCGGACAATAAAAAGGCATTTTGGTATCCGTTTTTTAGGTTAAAAATGATGTACCAAATTTTTCGGACTATAAGGCGCACTTAATCAATCAATCAATCAAAGTTTATTTATATAGCTCTAAATTACGAGTGTCTCAAATGGCTGCACAAAAATCCTTTCCTGTTCTCCAAAATCCTGTTCCCCTAATTTACGGCATAATTGTGTTTGTGCTTACCGACCTCCAATAAATTTTATTTGGTACACGGTGTGATGATTAGTGTGACCAGTAGATGGCAGTTGCACATAAGAGATATGTGTAAACTCAAAGGGCTGCACAGAAATGCTTTCATGTTCTCCAAAATCGATGGTGCGCCTAGTCTACGGCATAATTCTAGTTGTGTTTACCGACCTGGAAACAATTTTATTTGGTACATGGTGTAATGATACGTATGACCAGTAGATGGCAGTCACATATAAGAGATATGTGTAAACTCAAAGGGCTGCACAAATATCTTTTCATGCTCTCCAAAATCGACGGTGCGCCTTATAACCCGGTGCGCCTAATCTACGACATGATTCTGGTTGTGCTTACCGACCTCAAAGCAATTTTATTTGGTACACGGTCTCATTAAAAGTGTGACCAGTAGATGGCGGTTGCACATAAGAGATATATGTAAACTCAAAGGGCTGCACAAAAATCCTTTCATGTTCTCCAAAATCGACGGTGCGCCTTACAACCCGGTGCGCCTAATCTATGGTGTAATTCTAGTTGTGTTTACCGACTTCGAAGCAATTTTATTTTGTACATGGTGTAATGAATTGATTAACGTGGACACCGACTTAAACAATTTGAAAAATGTATTCAGGTGTTACCATTTAGTGGTCAGTTGTACGTAAAATGTACTGTACTGTGCAATCTAGTAATAAAAGTTTCAATCAATCAATCTCAAAATGATAAGTGTGACCAGTAGATGGCAGTCACACATAAGGGATACGTGTAAACTGCAAGATGAAGCCAGTAATCAACACCAAAACTTTAAACGTTTTGTTGAATATGGAACCTTACACAAGGCGCTCAAAAATCTGTAATAATTGTTTTGGTACGTCTTCAGTAAACTCTGAGGCCGCAGCAGTTGATGGATTGTCGCCGCATTAAACATTTGAGTTTTATTGTGGTGACTGTAGAAGGAACGAAAAATTGCACCTATAAGCGGACATGTTACCTGGCGTTTTGTTTTGCAATATTATGCAAAACCAACTTTTCTTTTCTTCTGGTACCTGCTGATTTGGGCTCTGCATAAGTCCTGAAAATGTGTGTGCCTCCGCCATTGTAGTCTGCGGTGACACCGTAGTCAAAAGATGATCTGTAAAACTTACTCTATGCAACATGTTGACCAAAGAACCAACATTACATGTTATGTAGACCACAAGGAAGTGTTTTATATTTAGAAAAAAAAAAAAAATCATACTATGACTCCTTTAATGCTCCTCATAATCCAGTGTGCCTTTTGTATGAAATTAAACCTGCTCATCAACGGTGCATTTTTTTTAATCTGGTGCGCCCGATGGTCTGAAAAATACAAACCCCGTTTCCATATGAGTTGGGAAATTGTGTTAGATGTAAATATAAACGGAATACAATGATTTGCAAATCCTTTTTTAACCCGTATTCAGTTGAATATGCTACAAAGACAAGATATTTGATGTTCAAAATCATAATTTATTTTTTTTGCAAATAATAATTAACTTAGAATTTTATGGCTGCCACATGTGCCAAAGTAGTTGGGAAAGGGCATGTTCACCACTGTGTTACATTACCTTTTCTTTTAACAACACTCAAATGTTTGAGAACTGAGGAAACTAATTGTTGAAGCTTTAAAAGTGGAATTCTTTCCCATTCTTGTTTTATGTAGAGCTTTTGTCGTTCAACAGTCCGGGGTCTCCGCTGTCGTATTTTACGCTTCATAATGCACCACACATTTTCGATGGGGGACAGGTCTGGACTGCAGGCGGGCCAGGAAAGTACCCGCACTCTTTTACTACCAAGCCACGTAACACATAACTTGGCATTGTCTTGCTGAAATGAGCAGGGGCGTCCATGACAACGTTGCTATGTTTCTCCAAAACCTGTATGGGCCATTCAGCATTAATGGTGCCTTCACAGATGTGTAAATTACCCATGCCTTGGGTACTAATGCACCCCCATACCATCACAGATGCTGGCTTTTGAACTTTGCGCCTATAACAATCCGAATAATTATTTTCCTCTTTGTTCTGGAGGACACCACGTCCTCTGTTTCCAAATATAATTTGAAATGTGGACTTGTCAGACCACAGAACACTTTTCCACTTTGCATCAGTCCAACTTAGGTGAGCTTGGGCCCAGTCCAGCCGCCGGCGTTTCAGGGTGTTGTTGATAAATGGGTTTGGCTTTGCATAGTAGAGTACTAACTTGGACTTACAGATGTAGCGACCAACTGTAGTTACTGACAGTGGTTTTATGAAGTGTTCCTGAGCCCATGTGGTGATATCCTTTACACACTGATGTCGGTTTTTGATGCTGTACCGCCTGAAGGATCAAAGGTCCGTAATATCATCGCTTACGTGCAGTGATTTCTCCAGATTCTCTGAACCTTTTGATGATTTTACGGACCGTAAATGGCAAAATCCCTAAATTCCTTGCAATAGCTCGTTGAGAAATGTTGTTCTAAAATTGTTCGACAATTTGCTTACAAATTGGTGACCCTCGCCCCATCTTTGTTTGTGAATTACTTAGCATTTTATGGAAGCTGCTTTTATACCCAATCATGGCACCCACCTGTTCCCAATGAGCCTGCACGTCTGTGGGATGTTCCATATAAGTGTTTGATGAGCATTCCTCAACTTTATCAGTATTTATTGCCACCTTTCTCAACTTCTTTGTCACGTGTTGATGGCATCAAATTCATAGTTAATGATTATTTGCACAAAAAAAAAACAAATGTTTATGAGTTTGAACATCAAATATGTTGTCTTTGTAGCATATTCAACTGAATATGGGTTGAAAATCATTTGCAAATCATTCTATTCCGTTTATATTTACATTTAACACAATTTCCCAACTCATATGGAAACGGGGTTTGTACGCTAAGCATGTAATTTACAGCGATTAATCATGATGCATTTAGACAATACTAATAATTTGAAGACATGAGCGTTAAAGCCGGTATTTATGCCAATAGATGTGTTCACAGTGAATCATCGGTCGTTCTCCCGCGAGAACGCACCTGCAAAAGAGTGCAGGCGAGCGCGTCATGGCGGGATGCAAAGTGTCGCCGTCACGACGGAAATGCACAAACTTTGACTTTGTGACCTGAATGTCTCCACGAGTCGTCTCCCTGCGACGCAATTTTCTGCATTTGAAAACAAAACAAAAAAAAAAACATTTCAATTCCACGTAGCACCTGTAGCATCAAAATGTGTGCACTTTCTCTCCTTTTTATCCTCAATACAAAAGTAAAAAGCCGTCATCTTTTTTTCCTGCAATCACCACCGTCTTCATTTTCACATCTCCTGTTCATTGTCTCCTTTATGAATATCGCTTGTTAATGGCGCATTGACTATTCTGCTCACAGCGGGAGTGTGTGTGCGTGTGTGCGTGTGTGTGTGCGTGTGTGTGTGTGTGTGCGTGTGTGTGTGTGTTCTTGTATTTCTACCCTTCTTGAGACTTCAACCAGGAAAAAGTACCTTCCATATGAGGACCGGGGAACAAGTTAGGACCAAAATCATGGTCCCAATACGGAAAACAATTGCATCTGATAGAGAGCCAAATACTACAGTCCGTGAACATTGCTCCAAAGTCAGGATTTTTTGTTGATGTATTATGGGTACAAAAGTAAACATTGACAGGTGCAAAGGCAAACGTATATGATAAAACAAGACTTCAGCTAAAGGTCTTCCCTATTCATCCCCGAAAAAACCTCCAGGTGAGCAGCAGAATTTTGTCATAATTTTGCCAAGTAAAAGTACGAATATTATCATAAAATTGCCAAAATATTTAAATTTTCTTATAAAATTGTGACTTTTGTCGAGTAAAATTATGACTTTGTTCATAAAATTGCCAACATTTTAAGCTTTTCATTATAAAATAGCGACTGTTATTGAGTACAATTCCAATTTTTATCATAATATTGCACATATGCTCAGTTTTTCTTGTAAAATTTTGACTTACATTGAGTAAAATTACGACTTTTATTATAATCCTGGCAAAATTCTAAATTTTTCTTGTGAAATTGTGACATTTTTCTGGTGAAATTCCAACTCATTTTTTTTTCAACAAGCTTTTTTATATTTGCATAGTTTGTATATATTATTAATGTTGTAAATACACATCTTTATATATCTAGAAAGGCTGGTCATATAGAGGTAGACATTTTTCAGAGGTCTCAAGAAAGTGTTCTCGTGTTTCTACCCTTCTTGAGACATCAACCAAGAAAAATACCTTTCATATGAGGACTGGTGAACGAGTTAGGACCGAAATCATGGTCCCAATACAAAAAAACGTTGCATCTGATAGAGAGCCAAATACTACAGTCCGTGAACATTGCTCCAAAGTCAGGATTTTGTGTTGATTTAATGTGCATACAAAAGTAAACATTGACAGGTGCAAAGGCAAACGTATATGATAAAACAAGACGGCAGCTAAAGGTCTTCCCTATTCATCCCCGAAAAAAACGCCAGGTGAACAGCAGAATTTTGTCATAATTTTGCCAAGTAAAATTCCGATTATTATCATACTATTGCCAAAATTTGAAAGTTTTCTTATAAAAATGCGACTTTTGTCGAGTAAAATTACGACTCTTTTCATAAAATTGCCAACGTTTTAAGCTTTTCTTATAAAAAAGCGACTGTTATTGAGTACAATTCCAACTTTTATCATAATATTGCACATATGCTCAGTTTTTATTGTAAAATTTTTACTTACACTGAGTAAAATTACGACTTTTATTATAATACTGCCAAAATTCAAATTTTTTCTTGTGAAATTGTGACATTTTTCTTGTGAAATTCCAACTAATTTTTCACAACAAGCTTTTTTATATTTGCAAAGTATGTATGTATTATTAATGTTGCAAATACACATCTTTATATATCTAGAAAGGCTGGTCATAAAGAGGTAGACATTTTTCAGAGGTCTCAAGAAAGTAAGAAATACAAGAATGTGTGTGTGTGTGTGTGTGTGTGTGTGTGTGTGTGTGAGAGTGTTTTTGTATTTCTATCCTTCTTGAGACATCAACAAGGAAAAGTACCTTCCATATGAGGACCGGTGGACAAGTTAGGACCAAAATCATGGTCCCAATACGGAAAACCATTGCATCTGATAGACAGCCCAAAACTACAGTCTGTGAACATTGCTCCAAAGTCAGGATTTTTTGTTGATTTAATGTGCATACAAAAGTAAACATTGACAGGTGCAAAGGCAGCAGTTTATGATAAAACAAGACGGCAGCTAATTGACTTCTCTATTCATCCCCGAAAAAAACGCCAGGTGAACAGCAGAATTTTGTCATAATTTTGCCAAGTAAAATTACGATTATTATCACACTATTGCCAAAATTTGAACGTTTTCTTATAAATTTGCGACTTTTTTCGAGTAAAATTACGAGTCTTTTCATAAAATTGCCAACATTTTAAGCTTTTCTTATAAAATAGTGACTGTTATTGAATACAATTCCAACTTTTTTCATAATATTGCACAAATGCTCAGTTTTTTTTGTAAAATTTTTACTTACATTGAGTAAAATTACGACTTTTATTATAATACTGGCAAAATTATAAATTTTTCTTGTGAAATTGTGACATTTTTCTGGTGAAATTCCAACTCATTTTTTTTCAACAAGCTTTTTTATATTTGTATAGTTTGTATATATTATTAATGTTGTAAATACACATCTTTATATATCTAGAAAGGGTGGTCATAAAGAGGTAGACATTTTTCAGAGGTCTCAAGAAAGTGTTCTCGTATTTCTACCCTTCTTGAGGCATCAACAAGGAAAATTACCTTCCATATGAGGACCGGGGAACAAGTTAGGACCGAAATCATGGTCCCAATACGAAAAACCGTTGCATCTGATAGAGAGCCAAATACTACATTCCGTGAACATTGCTCCAAAGTCAGGATTTTTGGTTGATTTAATGTGCATACAAAAATAAAGATTGACAGGTGCAAAGGCAGCAGTTTATGATAAAACAAGACTGCAGCTAATTGACTTCTCTATTCATCCCTGAAAAAACCGCCAGGTGAACAGTTTATTTTTGTCATATTTTTGCCAAGTACACTTCCGATTATTATCATAATATTGCCAAAATTTTTAAGTTTTCTTATAAAATTGCGAATTTTGTCCAGTAAAACTACGACTTTTTTCACAAAATTGCCAACATTTTAAGCTTTTCATTATAAAATAGCGACTGTTATTGAGTACAATTCCAACTTTTATCATAATATTGCACATATGCTCAGTTTTTTTTGTAAAATTTTTACTTACACTGAGTAAAATTACGACTTTTATAATAATACTGGCAAAATTCAAATTTTTTCTTGTGAAACTGTGACATTTTTCTTGTGAAATTCCAACTCATTTTTTTTCAACAAGCTTTTTTATATTTGCAAAGTATGTATCTATTATTAATGTTGTAAATACACATCTTTATATATCTAGAAAGGGTGCTCATAAAGAGGTAGACATTTTTCAGAGGTCTCAAGAAAGTGTTCTTGTATTTCTACCCTTCTTGAGGCATCAACAAGGAAAAGTACCTTCCATATGAGGACCGGGGAACGAGTTAGGACCGAAATCATGGTCCCAATACGGAAAACCATTGCATCTGATAGAGAGCCAAATACTATAGTCTGTGAACATTGCTCCAAAGTCAGGATTTTTTGTTGATTTAATGTGCATACAAAAATAAACATTGACAGGTGCAAAGGCAGCAGTTTATGATAAAACAAGACTGCAGCTAATTGACTTCTCTATTCATCCCCGAAAAAACCGCCAGGTGAACAGCTTATTTTTGTCATATTTTTGCCAAGTACACTTCCGATTATTATCATAATATTGCCAACATTTTTAAGTTTTCTTATAAAATTGCGAATTTTGTCCAGTAAAACTACGACTTTTTTCACAAAATTGCCAACATTTTAAGCTTTTCATTATAAAATAGCGACTGTTATTGAGTACAATTCCAACTTTTATCATAATATTGCACATATGCTCAGTTTTTTTGTAAAATTTTTACTTACACTGAGTAAAATTACGACTTTTATTATAATACTGGCAAAATTCAAAATTTTTCTTGTGAAATTGTGACATTTTTCTGGTGAAATTCCAACTCATTTTTTTTCAACAAGCTTTTTTATATTTGTAAAGTATGTATCTATTATTTATGTTGTAAATACACATCTTTATATATCTAGAAAGGGTGGTCATAAAGAGGTAGACATTTTTCAGAGGTCTCAAGAAAGTAAGAAATACAAGAATGTGTGTGTGTGAGAGTATTTTTGTATTTCTACCCTTCTTGAGACATCAACAAGGAAAAGTACCTTCCATATGAGGACCGGTGAACAAATTAGGACCAAAATCATGGTCCCAATGCTGAAAACCATTGCATCTGATAGAGAGTCAAATACTACAGTCCGTGAACATTGCTCCAAAGTCAGGATTTTTTGTTGATTTAATGTGCATACAAAAGTAAACATTGACAGGTGCAAAGGCAGCAATATATGATAAAACAAGACGGCAGCTAAAGGATTTCTCTATTCATCCCCGAAAAAAACGCCAGGTGAACAGCAGATTTTTGTCATAATTTTGCCAAGTAAAATTCCGATTATTAGCATACTATTGCCAAAATTTGAACGTTTTCTTATAAAATTGCGACTTTTGTCGAGTAAAATTACGACTCTTTTCATAAAATTGACAACATTTTAAGCTTTTCTTATAAAAAAGCAACTGTTATTGAGTACAATTCCAACTTTTATCATAATATTGCACAAATGCTCAGTTTTTCCTGTAAAATATGACTTACGTTGAGTAAAATTACAACTTTTATTATAATACTGGCAAAATTTTAAATTTTTCTTGTGAAATTGTGACATTTTTCTGGTGAAATTCCAACTCTTTTTTTTCAACAAGCTTTTTTATATTTGCATAGTTTGTATGTATTATTAATGTTGTAAATACACATCTTTATATATCTAGAAAGGCTGGTCATAAAGAGGTAGACATTTTTCAGAGGTCTCAAGAAAGTAAGAAATACAACAATGTGTGTGTGTGTGTGAGAGTGTTTTTGTATTTCTACCCTCCTTGAGACATCAACCAGGAAAAGTACCTTCCATATGAGGACCGGTGAACGAGTTAGGACCGAAATCATGGTCCCAATACGAAAAACTGTTGCATCTGATAGAGAGCCAAATACTAGAGTCCGTGAACATTGCTCCAAAGTCAGGATTTTTTGTTGATTTAATGTGCATACAAAAGTAAACATTGACAGGTGCAAAGGCAGGTATGTGATAAAACAAGACGGCAGCTAAAGGACTTCTCTATTCATCCCCGAAAAAAACACCAGGTAAACAGCAGATTTTTGTCATAATTTTGCAAAGTAAAATTCCGATTATTATCATACTATTGCCAAAATTTTAAAGTTTTCTTATAAAATTGCGACTTTTGTCGAGTAAAATTACGACTTTTTTCATAAAATTGCAAACATTTTAAGCTTTTCATTTTAAAAATAGCAACTGTTATTGAGTACAATTCCAACTTTTATCATAATATTGCACAAATGCACAGTTTTTCTTGTAAAAGTTTGACTTACCTTGAGTAAAATTACGACTTTTATTATAATACTGGCAAAATTCTAAATTTTTCTTGTGAAATTGTGACATTTTTCTGGTGAAATTCCAACTCTTTTTTTTTCAACAAGCTTTTTTATATTTGCATAGTTTGTATATATTATTAATGTTGTAAATACACATCTTTATATATCTAGAAAGGGTGGTCATAAAGAGGTCGACATTTTTTAGAGGTCTCAAGAAAGTAAGAAATACAAGAATGTGTGTGTGAGAGTATTGTTGTATTTCTATCCTTCTTAGACATCAAAAAGAAAAAGTACCTTCCATATGAGGACCGGTGAACAAGTTAGGACTGAAATCATGGTCCCAATGTGGAAAACCGTTGCATCTGATAGAGAGCCAAATACTACAGTCTGTGAACATTGCTCCAAAGTCAGGATTTTGTGTTGATTTAATGTGCATACAAAAGTAAACATTGACAGGTGCAAAGGCAGCAGTATGTGATAAAACAAGACAGCAGCTAAAGGACTTTCTTATTCATCCCCGAAAAAAACGGCAGGTGAACAGCAGAATTTTGTCATAAATTTGCCAAGTAAAATTCCGATTATTATCATACTATTGCCAAAATTTGAAAGTTTTCTTATAAAAATGCGACTTCTGTCGAGTAAAATTACGACTTTGTTCATAAAATTGCCAACATTTTAAGCTTTTCAGTATAAAATAGCTACTGTTATTGAATACAATTCCAACTTTTTTCATAATATTGCACAAATGCTCAGTTTTTCTTGTAAAATTTTTACTTACGTTGAGTAAAATTACGACTTTTATTATAATACTGGCAAAATTCTAAATTTTTCGTGTGAAATTGTGACATTTTTCTGGTGAAATTCCAAGTCATTTTTTTTCAACAAGCTTTTTTATATTTGCATAGTTTGTATATATTATTAATGTTGTAAATACACATACTTATATATCTAGAAAGGGTGGTCATAAAGAGGTCAACATTTTTAGAGGTCTCAAGAAAGTAAGAAATACAAGAATGTGTGTGTGAGAGTGTTTTTGTATTTCTACCCTTCTTGAGACATCAACAAGGAAAAGTACCTTCCATATGAGGACCGGTGAACAAGTTAGGACCAAAATCATGGTCCCAATGCGGAAAACCATTGCATCTGATAGAGAGCCAAATACTACAGTCCGTGAACATTGCTCCAAAGTCAGGATTTTATGTTGATTTAATGTGCATACAAAAGTAAACATTGACAGGTGCAAAGGCAGCAATATATGATAAAACAAGGCTGCAGCTAAAGGACTTTCTTATTCATCCCCGAAAAAAACGCCAGGTGAACAGCAGATTTTTGTCATAATTTTGCCAAGTAAAATTCCGATTATTAGCATACTATTGCCAAAATTTGAACGTTTTCTTAAAAAATTGCGACATTTGTCGAGTAAAATTACGACTCTTTTCATAAAATTGCCAACATTTTAAGCTTTTCTTATAAAAAAGCAACTGTTATAGAGTACAATTCCAACTTTTATCATAATATTGCACAAATGCTCAGTTTTTCCTGTAAAATATGACTTACGTTGAGTAAAATTACAACTTTTATTATAATACTGGCAAAATTTAAAATTTTTCTTGTGAAATTGGTGCGGCTGACTGGCACCTGGCCACACCTGGTGTCAATCAGCCCACTCCTATTTTTACCTGCTTTTGTCCTCCAGTTAGTGCTAGATTATTGTATTGTATTGTCGCTCCTGTCGTGTCGTGTCGTTGCAGTGTAGCGGTAAGCTATATTTGGTAGTTTTGTGTAGCTTACTGTCTTTTGTTCCCTGTTTACAGTTTTGCTTGTTCATAGCCTAGTTTATGCACCTCGTGCGCACTTTTTGTTGTACCCCTTTGGATTGTTGTTGTTTTAGTATTTTAATTAAATATTTTACTATTCAATGCCTGCCTCCTTCTCTGCATCTTGGGGTTGGTCACAAACTAACTCTGACACTTTTTTCATAATATGGCACAAATGCTCATTTTTTCTTGTGTAATTTTTGACTTACGTTGAGTAAAATTACGAGTTTTATAATAATACTGCCAAAATTCAAAAATTTTCTTGTGAAATTGTGACATTTTTCTGGCGAAATTCCAACAAATTTTTCACAACAAGCATTTTTATATTTGCAAAGTATGTATGGATTATTAATTTTTCCTTATAAAATTAGGAACAATTTCTCATATTCTTTCTGTTTATGTAAAATTATTAATTTTTATTGCAAAAGTTCTGACTGTTATGACTATATAACCAATTGTTTTGTTTTAAAATAGTACAATTTTTCAAGTAAAATTAAGATTTTTGTCATAAATTTGCCAAATGAAATTAGATTATTACTATTATAATATTGCCAAAATGTTAAAGTT